>NC_027754.1:45157729-45164780 GCF_000695525.1 Brassica oleracea var. oleracea
CTATACAGTAACAGCCTTGTGAATCTGAGATAGTTATTGTTTGCATATAACAGTGCTGGAACAGCAAGAAGCACATTGTTTCGGGCTGCCTGCAAAATAGACCCATGTAAATACGATTTGGATTATAAATAGTCAACTAATTGAACTTAGAAGTTTCAAGTTATATCTACTGGTCAGTAACATCAACATTCCAAAATCTAACAAACCCCAATAAATTGTAAAAAGGTGATACGTAGATGAGAGTATGCTATGACATATGCCAAGAGATCAGATAACAAAAGGTCAAGAATCTAACTTCAACTTTGAGAATATGCGCTAGGAAAACTCTAGTACAGACTCTTTAATTGATTGGACTCTTTTTAATTAGCAAAGACGAAGTACCTGGAAAAATGTTGAAACTGATAGAAGTGGTTTCTCTCCAACCCAATTTTTTGGAGCTTCGCCTACAGTTTGAACACAAACAATTAAGTACTAATATATCCATCCTCAGAGAAGTGAGCTGAGTCAAAAATAGATAACAATTTGGAAATCAAGAAATCGTCAGAACTGAGTGGGATCTTTTTCACATTCAAAGTAAAGGTTAATCACCGTTAGGACTCCAATAAATGAAAACAGAAGAGCAGAGTCCCAAAAAAAATCGAGAAAATAGCCAAAGTAATGAGCTTTGAGGATGATTCTCAAGGAATGAGGTCTTACCTATTTTATAGGTGCAGATACACCGCTTGGGAGAGGGGTACGAATCATTGAATGAGAAACAGACGAACCGGCATAGATGCGATGATACAGTCGTCTATCTGATACTCTTATAGCTTCCATGGATGGTAGGTAGAACTAATCAGATTACACATGAGAGGATGAACCTTGAGTTTTACGGAGGCAACAGTCAGAGAGTCAAAGCACTATACGGGCCAAGATTAATAATTCTAATGTTGATTAAATGGATCTGATTAAAACATCAAATAACAAAATAACCTTTAAAGCCCATCACACGATGAGTTTTCTCTTCTGTGACACGTGTCGGCTTCACAGAACATGACTTTGTGACATGGATGCCTATGTGGCGCAACAGGAGAGAAGAAAACCCTTTTATATATATATAGATAACAAGAAAGTAATACATGCTAAACTTATGAATATGTTTCTCCTATAGCAAATGCTAGCTATCATATGCTTTCTTGGATATGAATTAATATACATTCTTTCTTGATATTTACGCATGAATCTAGGACCATGATTTGTCATTATATAAACTTTTAACAAACAAAAATTAAGATAAATACAAAGAAAATGTCTAGCTAAAAGGAGGCGCAACAAATTAACTCATATTAACTCACGTTGTATCTTTCTTTCTTTTCTTTTTGTTTAACTACAACATTGTTCGAGTTGGAGTTACCGAGCTAATACCATATGATCAAACTCTTTTCTCATTTTAGAGAAAACACACAGTAAAAGGAAGATTATGACATCCTATATGATATCAAGTATCAACAAGCTCAGTGGACCAAGAAAAGAAAAAAAATAATTATTGACTATTTACAAAGTGGTTACAATGGAATAAGGACATTGTTTTACCTTCTCAACATTTGACATTTAACATTTTTCAAACCAACAGAATAAAATTACTGATGTGGTGGAAAAGTCAACGGTCAACATATAATTTGTTATAGACAAATGCACCAGTCGCCGTAACCCAAGTCACCGCATCAATATTTATACGTTGCTCTCTAAGCTCAGTCTATACTTAAAAAGGTGGCAACCATGAATTTAGATTCAAAGTAGAGTGAAAGCTTTTTTTTTTTTTTAATTTAGATAGAAAGGCAAATAACCAAATTCTCCACATGAAAGAAAAATTGTGAAAAGAATGAGAATCACATATAGGCCGTAATTAATAAAACCTATAATCTCTAGAAAAACGTTCAATGAAGCGCACAGCCTAGCTAGTTGTAAGTGGTGTAGAAATATATCAAAAATATATTTACAACTTTTAATATTAAAAATATATTTAAAACATGGATAAAAGTGTTTATAAGCAAATTAAAAGTAATAAAAGAAGTTTACATTCGTTTGGGTCTTTCTTGACCATGTCTTTTCTTCTTATTACAATTTTACATTAATACAGGTCTTTGCATACATAGTCGGCGGACAGAAAACACATTGAAGAACAAATGTATACATTTTTTTTTGGATAAAGAACTTTTGAAACAAAGGGAACTGCACGTCGAGAGGGACAAATATAGCACCGTGGTAAGAAACCAGGATGCGTTTGAATCACTTCAAATCTCGTTTTACCGTAGTATGTGATTACGTGTCCAGGCATGAGAAGTGAAAAATCGCCTAGAACACACTTGGTATGAAAAGCTACACAACAGATGTCACAATTGTAGAACCAATTTTTTTCTATACTTTCCTCGCATATATCACACCAGTGTTCTCCTTTTGTAGGATTTTCATAGCATAAAGAGAGTATATGTTCGTCATACCAATGTCTCGTCGTTTTTGGCAAAACAACACATTTGAGATCTAGCACAAATTTACAGTCATCGCAGTTAAATGTTGAATAACTCCAATTGCCGCAAGCAATGCAATGCTTTCCGTTCCCGTAAATGTAGTACAAGGTACATCCATGACTCTCATGGAAGATAGATTCAGAAAGTGCACTACATTTTACATCTATATTGAAATTTGTAATACTATACCTGAAACCACTGGAAGGGTTAGAACATGCACTACAATCAAAATACGTCATGTCACCAACTACTAAAGTCAATGGCTTAGCATGATACATGTGTCGTTTCTTCCTAGGAAGATTAGCGCATGTTTTGTGGAGAATGAAATCACATTGTACGCAACTGTAGAACGCCTGAGAATATATTGGTAGGACACATGCTTCACAACGAATGCTTCCACCACATATGATATTCTCTTCATTGAGTTGTAAATAATGTTCTTCGTGACTAAAATGACGTATTAGGTTTCCATTTACTACCGTGTACGGTTTGATTTCTTGAGGTTCTTCTGGTATCCCCTTGAGTTCTAACTTGTCCCAGACATCATCTCGTAATGCACATCTAGAATGAATGGCATAATCAGGACAAATCGAGCAAGAATATGCCCCACATGACCAATCAACTTTCTTGTGACAAATTCCACATATCCAACTCCCAGGACTTAGCTGAAGACGCCTAGAAAGACGATGCTCGTGACGGTTAACGTTGATGATCTCTGGTAAGTCAATACAACTTTGATGGATCATGAAATCACATTGTTGGCATGAATAAGGACTTCGATCGCCAGCCAACCCACAAGCATCACAGTTGAAAGAGATAATCCTTGGAATAAGACTGATTTGATGGTCATGAGCTTTAGCAAATAAGATTGTAAGTGGTGGTGGATTCTTTACACAAGCAACATCCACACTAAATTTACAGATTGAACAATTATAAAATCTTCGTCCTAATTCGTCTCCACATATACGACATTTCCCATCAAGGAAATAATGTTCTTCACGTGTAAGGAACTTAAGAGGGTGTTTACGGTGAAAGGGATGAGTTATCTCTAGAGGAAGGTTAGAACATTCAAAGTGGAATTTCAGTTGACATTGGGAACATTTGTAAAGATATCTATCACAAAATTTCTCTTCACAAAAGTCACATGTGCCATGATAATAGTTTATCAGGTGGACAAGAGAGTGTTTATGGGCTTTGGGATGTTCAATAACATCTGGTGGTGGATTTTTGATACATACCGTATCAACAACGAATTTACATAAAGGACAGTGATAAAACATATTAACCAATGTTTTTCCGCACAACTTACAGTTTTTACTCTCATAAAACTTTTCCGGGATGGAGAGGTGGAGAGGGTGTTCAGGATGAGACGGGTGGTTGATCTCTAAAGATGACTCTGCACATTCTTTGTGAAAAAATATTTTACATTCGTAGCAACGATAGCCATCTTTGGTGCAATCATTTTCTCGATAGCAACCACTGCAACTGCGAACCCAAGGTGTTGGGTATAAAGGGTGTTTGTGAGTTGGTAGCTTTATTCTATTCATGGTGACAAACGTTTGTGATGATATTAAGCACATTAATCGATGTATTTATATCATTCAACAAAATAAAAGATTCTTGATCATAATAAAATAACAAGAAAAGAATACATGCTAAACTTATGAATATGTTTCTCCTTTAGCAAATGCTAGCCTATCTTATGCTTTCTTGGATATGAATTAATATACATTCTTTCTTGATATTTACGCATGAATCTAGGACTATGATTTGTCATTAGATAAAATTTTAACAAACAAAAATTAAGATATATAGAAAGAAAATGTCTAGCTGAAAAAGGCGCAACGAATTACTCATTTTGCTCAAGTTGTATCTATGCTTGTACAGTTTTATGATAGTTTTGTAAAGCTCTAAACGACCGGTCAAAGGAATTGATCCGTTTAATTATGTTCTTCTCCTGGTCCATGAATCCATCTTTCTCTCGAGATGCCCTACCATCGTCATCGCGTTCTATCTTAAATTTACCAGTTTGCCACTTCCAAGAAACTTCTCGTCCTTTTTTTTAGAAACGTGTTCTTTCCTAAAGCAGTCTAATTCAAATATTTTTATATGACTAACAAAATATTATGAATATTCCCAAAAATTGTCAAATGCATAGAAGAGTACAAGATTACACCAACCATGTTTCCTTACCGCGTATATCTTTGAATAATGCTAAATAAAGCTTAATACTTTGAAATCAAATTAATCCTTCGACTCGGACATTACTTTCATAGACTCGGGGGCAGAGGTCTTAATCAAACAAGCACCAAATATTCAACCAATATCTTTATGCAATAAAAACTAAAAGCTACAAACTTAACACTAAACTCAACAAAAGAGACTAAACTAGAATAAAATGTTTATAAATTCCAACTTAACAATACCCGTAGGCTCATATCTGAAATCTAGACATATATATACACTCATATCATACAAAATATTACTACTATAAAAAGATTATGGTCAAAAAGACTAATAGACCTTTCATAATATCATACAACATTCGAAATATATTGTTATATTTTATTGTTGTGCACTGCTATGCATATAGGATCTGATAGTTAACGCTTTATCAAAACATGTTCTTCTTTTTGTCGGTTTATGATATCAATCAAACAAGTTTTACTCGGTGCAATCCCTCGATGAACCAGTGACGAGTAAACGCTTTGTCTAAAACAAAATAGAACACAATATAATAATAAAATAATTAAAAAGGATAGTCAAAGTCACCATCAAACCAGTCTCCCTCACCGCGTTCACACCTTAACGCGCTTCCTTCGTCCCTGCATCTTCTTCTCTTCTCGCAGACAAAGAAACCATTTTTATAAATGTCCGAAACCAGAACCCTCGAAACCCAAATCATTGTCTGAACTCAAACACTTTGGAAGCTTTTTAAAGTTTGGTTTCACATCTAAACAAGGTCAAACACTTTTCAAACCAAAAAAAAAAACTAAGTCAAACTCTGGAGAATAAACTATTTCCCTCTTTAATGGAAGTCTCTGCTTTCCCATTCCCATACCTACAAGACGACGAGTGTTCCCATCTCCTCGGCCTATTTCAAGACATGGACTCTACTCCTTCTGGTTTTGAATTCGAAAATGTTGGTAACGACAACACTAGGAAACGCCCAAGAAAGGAAGAAGAAGAAGAAGAAGTGAATGGTAGTGATAAGGCTGCATCTGGAGATATACTCGCCACACTTCTGCTATTGGACGAGGAAGCTAAACAGCAAGTGAAGACAATGGATGGTTACTACAACCACGATGTTGCTCGTCCTAAACGACAGCGTAAAGCAGCGGTTGAGGAAACGGCCTCCCCTGCTTCGGACATCGCTAGCGGTTCCGGGTCTGGACCGAGTCATCACAGGAGGTTGTGGGTGAAGGAACGTACGACGGACTGGTGGGACCGAGTGAGCCGGCCGGACTTCCCGGAGGAGGAGTTCCGGCGAGAGTTTCGGATGAGCAGACCGACGTTCGATCTGATATGCGAGGAGCTGGACGCGACGGTGACGAAGAAAAACACGATGCTCCGCGACGCGATCCCAGCTCCCAAACGCGTCGCAGTCTGCGTCTGGCGTTTGGCAACAGGAGCTCCGCTTCGCCACGTGTCGGAGCGCTTCGGGCTGGGAATCTCCACGTGTCACAAGCTCGTCATCGAGGTCTGCCGCGCGATCTACGACGTCATGATGCCGAAGTATCTCCACTGGCCTGCGTCGGATCCCGAGATCCAATCGACGAAAAGAAAATTCGAATCGATCCACAAAATCCCAAACGTCGTCGGATCGATATACACCACGCACGTTCCCATCATCGCTCCGAAAGTCCACGTGGCGGCTTATTTCAACAAGAGGCACACGGAGAGAAACCAGAAGACGTCGTACTCGATCACGGTCCAGGGGGTGGTCAACGCCGAGGGGATCTTCACCGACGTCTGCATCGGGAACCCGGGGTCCCTCACCGACGACCAGATCCTCGATAAATCCTCGCTTTCGCAGCAGCGCGCGGCGCGTGGGATGCTACGCGACGGGTGGATCGTCGGGAACGGTGGTTTCTCGTTGACGGACTGGCTTTTGGTGCCGTACGCGAGGCAGAACCTGACGTGGACGCAGCACGCGTTCAACGAGAGCGTCGGAGGGATTCAGAAGGTGGCGACGGAGGCGTTCGGGAGGTTGAAAGGGCGGTGGGCTTGTCTGCAGAAGAGGACGGAGGTTAAGCTGCAGGATCTTCCGTACGTGCTGGGTGCTTGCTGCGTGTTGCATAACATTTGTGAGATGAGGAAGGAGGAGATGGCGGAGGGGGTGAAGTTCGAGGTGTTTGATGATGTGACGGTGCCGGAGAATAATATTCGATCCGTGGCTGCGTCTAGCGCGAGGGATCAGATCTCTCATAATCTCTTGCATCGTGGCCTCGCTGGGACAAGGGCTCTGTAAACTAAAATGTGGATTCTGTTTTGTCTTGAAACTGATTTTTTTTTTTTTTTTTTTTTTTTTTTAAAATTTTTTT
>NC_027754.1:45164799-45187264 GCF_000695525.1 Brassica oleracea var. oleracea
TTTGAACTTTTTTTTTTTTTTTTTTTTTTTTTTTTGCAAAATTCTTTTTCCAGATTAGTTAATACTTAGAAGAGATTGGATACAAAAAGCATAGTTGATTTGAGTGTAGTAATTGGCTGGATTTGTCTGTACGATTATATTAACAATGTGTAATCGTTAGTTCTGTATTGTTCTCTATACAAATTGAATTCGAAACCTTCTAAAGCATTTTTCTTTCTTGGTGGGAAGTTATGTAAGAATGTTAAGTTGGAGTTACTATATGTTTAACTTGCTAGATAAGCATGTTCCTTAATCATTCTTTTTGGTAACACAACCGTTACATGCATTTATCTTTGTTTCACGTGGCATATGTATGCGGTCTACATTTTATATTTGATGCTAGCTGTGAGTAAATTATATTTGTGAAACAACATGAAACACTATCTCAACATAAAATTTCATTCACCAACTCAAAACACTTGTTTCAAAAAGGCAATCTTTAGTTTTATTATGTTTATTATAATTGATTGAGAATATTATTCTATATATATATACCGAATCCATATGTTGAACAGACTTTTGAATTAATTGATTTTTTTTTATATAAATTAATATCTACCAATGATTATGAGTCAATACTGGTTTTCTTTAGGTCGAAGTTATTAGTCAATCAATATGAACTAGTCTATGATTCAAATCTCCTAATAATGGTTTTTAATTATGAAATTGCTTTTTACAAATCTGAATGCAATTAAGGTGACATCAAAGGATGAAATGTTTTCGATCTAAAGATCTTAGACTTAAATGAATGTGGATAACTATAAAAGCTGTGATATTATCCAACTGTTCGGACTATATTATAAACAGTTAAAATCGTCATTCGTCAAAAGCGTCGCAGCTTTGTTCCCTAAAAAAGCCATTTGGCTACTTTCAAGCCGGCCTGAGTCCTACATATTTACCAGATTACCCCTACTGTCACCATCGTCTAAGCTTATCCAAAGGGTAATATCGTAATTTCGAAATAACCAATCTCCCACGATCAAAAACAGCAAACCAACGAAGGCGCGGTTCGTCTCGATCCCGTCCTCTCATGGCTGCTGCAGGGACGTCGTTTGATTTCGATTTCGATTTCGATTTCGAGCTCTTCACGTACTCATTTAATCGATTCAATCTCTCATAGGCCCCTGATTTTTGGATTTGATCATTTGGATTCCGAAGGTAACGAGGTTTTGGTTATCTCATCTTCTATCTCCTGAAGTTTGATCCGTTCTCTAAGGTTCCGTTTCTGTTGATTTCTATGCTTATTGATGATGATTGACTCCGTCTCATGAAGTTCATATCTTTTTTTTGATTCAGTTTTATTCTAGGGTTTGTTTGTTAGTGATTGAGTTTGCTTTTGATTACTTTCAAGCTGTGGATTTTTGGTTATTTCTAGTTTATTTTGGCAATGAAGTTTGAAAGAAAAAAAAAACGAATTTTAAAGAGAATGATTTAGTTGAAACTGAGGCATTTTAGTTTCATGATTAGTAGGCAATGCAGATAAGCTGTGATGATTAAGTGTTGATTATGTGGTTGATGTTTTTAGGTGCACCGTCTAAATAATTCTGACAGCATATATGTACTGCAACTCCTCAAGCTTGTCATGTGCCACTGCGTGTACAGTGTTTACAAATAAAACAGCGGACTCGCGAAAAGCTAAGGGAATGTCATTATGTCAGCACCTGGGAAGTTTGATTATTCTTCCGGTGGGCCAGATAGGACTACGTTATACAGGTCCAACTTAGCTGCTGCACAGATGGAAAGATCTAGTACCTTTCGCGAGACGGTTGAACACCATCCTGTCTCGTCATCTTCTCACCCGAACGCGTTGAGAAGAAGCACTTCACCGTTAGCACAAACCGACGTAACGAATTTCTTTCAGTGTTTGCGTTTTGATCCGAAGGTGGTTGCCGCGGATCACAAGTCTTTTATTCGTCACGGTGACTTTAAGCGTCATGTGAATATCGCTCTTGGGATTCAGGGAGATGAATCTCTAAGTGCAACGCTGAAAGGGAAGTTGATTCCGTCTCCTGTACCAGAAGAGATTAAAAGACTGAAGGCTGGTCTGCGCGAAAACAATGTGAAGGCCAGGTAGTTTGTTTATACGATAAGTTGATAGATGCTGTTCACATAGAGTAAAGAGAGTTTCTCCAATCTTTGTATCAAACTTTTGGAGTTCTGTTTACCTAATTGGGTTTCTGCTGTTGCAGGGAGCGTGTCAAAATTTTCAACGAAGCGTCCTCTGTATTTAACAAGTTTTTTCCTACCGTACCTACAAAGAAAAGGTCTCGACCGGAAGGGTTTTCCAGTGACCGCTTGGCTTTAGGGCCTGGTTTAGGTAAAATGGGAATACAAGGTCAGACTCTGCCTGGCTGTTTTGAGTTTGACGAGCAAAATGTGGACGAACGACCTAAAAGTGGTGCAATAAATAAGCGGACACGTACTTCCATGGTAATTCCTGAAATTTGTTCGACAAGATAAGCTTTGGTGTATTATCCTTGTGGATCTGTTTTCACCAAATATAGTGGCTCATATGTCTATTGAACAGACCTTTTGTGTCATGATGCAGTCTTCATCGGAGAATATAGAATTCGGACTGTTATCATAGAATTAAGCTAGAATTGTTAGTAGCAAATAATTATATAGAAAGTTCTTCGTGTAAGGTAAATTGTGCTTCCAGTAGTATTCAATGTATAAGAAATGACATATTCAAGCCAGAAATATACAGAGATTAGTCCTGTTAGAGTGTTTTCTTCTTTGCTTATTGTGTTCTCACCTTATAAAGTATTTTTACTTCAGGATGTTGTTTTTAATTTTGGATTCTGAATAAGAAAACCCTCTGGCAGTTATTATTAATTCATATTACTTTAACTGATTGGTAAGTACAAATTCAAAATATTTTAATTCTGCTATTATGTGATTCAGATGGATGTTCGAAGTAATGCTATTGTTCGAGCTGCTGTAGATAGGGATAAAGACACAATGAGGATGGCAAATCATAATGCAGTTCAGGGTGAAGATCGATCTTCAATTGGTACTGATGGTTGGGAAAAGTCGAAAATGAAGAAAAAACGATCTGGCATAAAAACAGATGGTCCTTCTAGTTTGGCTTCAAATAAAGCTGTTGATGGTTACCAGGACTTGAAGCAGGGCATACCAAAACCAGCTGGTGATTCCAGGTTGAGATTGAATGGTGACTCGAACATGTCAAGGTATGGCTTACTGTATTAGATCATAACTTTATGGTTCAATATTAATTTTGATTCTTTCCCAAATTTCCTCTTTAAGCTTCTTTTGTTTTCTTAAGAATTCATTGAATGACACAAGTAGAAAAGAACAAAGCTAAGATGAGAACAACAGTGCCTTTATAAACCTACAAAATTACCTTGATTCGACAATTGCTGTAATCCATTTGATTGGTTATGGAATTTAGGTTGGTGGCTGAAATTATACCGAAGATCTTTTGTTTAGCGCCTGTCTGATTGAGCACAATCTCTTCTTTTGCTCATCATTCATGTCTCTGCCGTCTGTCAGTGAACGTTATTGTGACTCTTTTTTATGATCATTCCAGTTGATAAATGTCTGTGTGAATTACTCGTGTAGGCATGGGTCAGTAAACGGGGCTGTACCATATGGAAGATCTGATAGCCTCTCTCGGCAGACAGGCTTGGCAGGGGGTTCCTTGCCTTCCAGAGATTCAGATCACAGTTCGTTGTACAGTGAGAAGAGAGAACGAGCTATTGCCTCAGATAAGGAAAGGGTGAATCTCAGGGCTATCAACAAGTATGTGTTAACAAACTTACAATCTAACTACACCTGCCAATATTTCGCTAGATCACATTCGTCAATTTTTCTTGCCTGTATTATTTCTGATGTTCTTGTTACTCTCTGCTGGGTTCTTTTCAGGTCAAATATTCACGATGAATCCAATTCTTCAAGCCCAAAAATAAATGTTACAGTTCGTGGTCCGAGATCAGGATCAGGGCTTCCGCCGAAACTTTCTCCGGTTGTCCATAACACTCCTTCTCCAAGTGATTGGGATATTTCTGGTTGTACAAACAAACCTCCATTGTTGTCTGGGGTTCCTAATCGCAAGCGTATGACATCAAACCGATCTTCATCACCACCTGTCACTCAATGGGCCGGTCAAAGACCAAAAAAGATATCCCGTGTTGCAAGGAGAACGAGCTTGGTCCCATTTGTTTCAAGCAATGACGACATTCCTTCATCAGACAACATGTCAGATGTTGGTTGTAGTGAAACAAGTTTTGGATTTCCTAGACGCTCGCCAGCAGCTTCTCCTCGAATGAGATTAAAAGGTGAGAATAGCTTGTCTACAACAGCTTTATCAGGAAGTGAAGAATTTAGCCCCCCTGAGATCAAATCTAAAGACAAGGGAAAGCAATCTGATGAGGTTGATGGTAAAGCTGCTCTGAATGTCCGTAAGCTCTCCATCACTGGTTTACAATCGAGAAAAAACAAGCTTGTCTTCTCTGGAGAAGAGCTTAGAGATGGTGTGAGGAGACAAGGAAGGACAGGCCGTGGCTTTGGTTCAACAAGGTCTGTAAACCCAATGGGAGTTATGAGACATGGAACAACAAAACAACTTCGCAGTGCAAGAAATAGTTCTGACAAGAATGAAAGGTAGACCCTGTTTCTAGTACCTGTAGTTAGGTTTCATGAGTCTTTATCTCCTAGTTTTTTTAACATACGCTCTCTGCAGCAGGGTAGGTCGTCCACCCACTAGGAAGCTCTCTGACCGCAAGGCTTACAAACGTCAGAGAAATACATCGGCAAACGCTACAACACTAGATTTTCTTGGTCAGTTCCATTAATCAGATTTGTTCTTTCGCAGGATTGCTGTTTCTTCTTTCTTTTTCATGAATATTTTTATTTTCATTGTTGTCTCAGATGATGGGCATGAAGAGCTACTAGCTGCTGTTAACTCCGCTATTAACTTTGGTAAGTAATTCTTTGGTTTCTCGTGTATGTTTATTTTTTTTCTAGATTTTCTTTTCTGGATTCATTCGTTTAGTTCTTTGATGCAGCTCAGAATTTTTCTAGCCCTTTCTGGAAGCAAATGGAGCGCTATTTTTGCTTTATATCTGATGCACATATCAATTTTGTGAAACAGCTGGTAATTCGTTTTCCTGCTATTCTTACGATAGAGTTTTACACTTGAGACCTCATAGTTTTTAGGATGTGACAGATCATTTGTATATGTTCCTTTGCATATACGTAGCACTTACGTGATCTAATGATAGATTGCATATTTTGCCTTTCCAATGTTTGGTGAAGATAATTACAGCTCCATTATGCTGACTTCTCATTTTAGTTAAATGTCATAACCGTTTTCTCTTTCAGGGTGGCATCTCCCCCATGAGTACTACACCAGTTGGGACATCTTCAGACTTCGATGGTCGTGAAAAATTTTCCGAGGGACTTACAACCAGTAGAGTGGATTCTAAAGCTTCGCCCCTTTATCAGAGATTGCTATCAGCTCTGATTTCAGAGGACTCAGCCAGTGTAAATGAAGATTTACAATTTGATGGATTTGGAGCCGATGCTGAGTCAGAATTCAGTGCTTTGAATCATATGGAGTTCAATGGTTATAGGAGTGATAAACTGGAATTTGATGAGCTAGAAGATGATGTGTCTGTTATCCCGCTCAAGGGTGTTAATAGCTCAGCCCACATTGTCAGTGGAAGATTTACAGATCACTTATACGCCGACTTCTCAGACATTCAGTATGAAACTTTGGGGATAGATGAGAAGATATATTTGGAAGCTCAATCTATTGGCATTTGCTTGGAACCTATGGTATACTTCCCCTGGATCTGGACTCAGATTTCTATAGTTCCTTAGTTGATTGATGTGTTTTCTTGCAGGCTAATATCTCAAACGTGGAGGATGAAGGAATAGTTGACGAGATCAAAACGTTAGAGGAGGCTGTCTACGAGGTGGTATGTTTTCTCACGTGTTCTTATCTTTCTTTTAACAACTTGACAACTTATGATTACTTTTTCGCTTTTGATTTACTTGTTTACTACTATTGTGTTCTCAAGATAGCTAACTTTGTGATGTTGTCTATCTTAAAACTTAAGGGTTCCAAGAAGAAAGAGATGTTGAATCGGTTACTAACGCCTGCCCTAGAGATGAAAGAACTTCAGGAGAAGTATGAATTTGTCTTCCTTCTGATTTTCTTGCACGCCTTTAATGATTTAAAATGCGATCTGACTTTTTCTGATATTTTTCTCCTGATATAGGGAGTTTGATCGGCTTGGTTACGAAAAACTCATCGAAATGGCATATGAAAAGAGCAAGGTAGGTTATTATTTTGGCTAAATGGTTTATTACAAGGTCATGTTGTGATAATTTTATATGGATTTTGTTTACAGGCAAGTCGGCGGCATCACTCCGCTAGTGGAAAGAGTTCAGCTAACAAGGTATCAAAGCAGGCCGCATTTGCTTTCATGAAACGGACGCTTGGAAGATGTCGACAATTCGAAGAAACAGGCAAAAGCTGCTTTAGTGAGTCTACATTCAAGAACATCCTCGTTGCCGGGCTTACTCAAATTGAAGATAATCCCACGGACAAGGAAGATATTTTATCAGCTTCAAGTATGACTTTTTATTTTTTTTTGCCTTACCGAACAGTCTACTATGATTTTGAACCCACAAACTCTCTGTTAATACGAATATCTCCTCTTCTTCTTCTTTTTTTTGTCTCTGGCAGCACCGATGGGATCACAGCCTAGCTCATCATTGGCATTGCGAATTAAGCAGAACACGGAGAATTATACAGATTCTTCTGAACATACTTTACGGGAAGGGAAAGATGAAACGATGTGGTTAAATAGAACGAAGGAGAGAGAGTTGCTACTTGATGATGTGTGTGGGACACCACTTTCAAGCAGTACAAAAGGGAAGAGAAGTGACAGAGACAGAGATGGAAAAGGACAGGCTTCATCATCGAGAGGCAGAGGAACTAAAAAGATGGGTCGGCCTGCACTGTCAAATAACGCCAAGGGTGAACGGAAATCGAAAACAAAACCTAGGCTGAAAACAACTCCTATGTTTTCTTCTCCTTCTGTCAGTATCCTGGAGCAAAACAGAACATCATCGTCCAAACCAACTGATACAAACAACAGCGAGTATAGTAACTTGGAGACACTGGACGAGACAGAGCCACTTGACCTATCTGGCCTGCAGATACCAGACGGTTTAGGTGGTCCAGATGATTTCGATGCACAAGCAGGAGATCTAAGCTCATGGTTGAACATCGATGACAATGCCTTACAAGATAATGATATAGATCTCCTTGGACTTCAAATACCCATGGATGATCTTTCAGACTTAAAGATGATGGTATAAGCTCCCACCCTCACTGTCTTTATCACTGTACAGCCTCCTCTGTTATACCATTAGCGACAAAGAAAGATAAGTAAAAGGAAAAACAAGTTTTGGTCCCCAGAAAGAATAACCACTCACCACTCACCAGTCACCATCATCATGTTTAGGGGTTCTCTTTCTTTCTGTTTCTTATAGGTTGATTACTAGAGATGGTGGTGAGACTTTTTTTGTTTATTGGTGATGGGTGGTGTATTTGGCTCCGGCGATTAAGATAGGTCGGTAGTTAAACGCAAGATAAGAAAGAGTGATAGTAATGTTGTGTAGTGATATATAGATAAGTCTCAGGTTTTCTTTTTTCGCTTTTGTAACCTCAGAATCATTTATTGTTGCCTCTGTACATACATTTTATGTTCCTTAATAAAATGAGATGTACTTTCTTATGTACAAGGTAAGACGGGAGAAAATCTTATTACTATCGTTTTCTGCATTCTCCAAGAGGCAATCTAGTTAAAAAGGATTCTAGAACTTTTATTACAGAACTGAGAAAGAGTACACAAGCAAACGGTCTAAAAAGTTCAAAAAGAAAAGAAAAGGGTCTGCTTCTTCTTATGACCTAAAGTGTCTGACTTCCTAAGCAACTCTTGAGAACATCCATGACAGCTCCAAAATCTGCTTTCACTTCAACAGGAGGATTCGAGAATCTGCAAGCCATGCACAGGTATAGCATTCGAGTGATAATCAATCTTCCACTGAGTAAACTTCAACCCATGAGCAGTCCTCACAACCACGGTTTGACCAGTCAAGGCGCAATCACTCCTTGGTTCCTCACTCCTTGGTCAAAGCCACACCTATGTGAACAGATAAACATCCCAGTTGATACGCTTGCGCCATCGCATCCATCAGCTCCTCCTCCGCAGATTCTTCCACGGTCCCATCCCACTTTTTAAGCGCTTTGAAACAAAAAAAAATTTCTGTAAAATATGTATCTTTTCGAAATGGAAAGAGTATTAGAGAAAAATACTTTTGACATGGCGTAACAAATGTCTCCGTATATTCGAAATTACATGTTTATTTTACATTTTTAACACAGTCACGTGCTTCTGCGCAATCTACTTTTTTTTTTTTTTTTAATTTCAATTTTATCATAAATTTCCCAAATTGGCATCATTACAATTATAATCAGACTAGAACTTGAGCAAAAAAAGGTACAACCATAGATTGATAGCTTTGAGTCATCGCACACATAGCCAAAGTTGCGGGCGCAACTCCGGATCCTTCCCTCATTACCATCTCTCCTGTTAATCCGGTAAGGGAGCTGAGTCCCAGAAGACTCTCATACACTAATGTGCGAGAGCGAGACATTGACTAATGAAACACTACGATCTACTCCAATCTGCATAATCTCAATTCACTATAGTCGTAGTTATCTGAATAAGAAATTACGTAGCTTATGATTTCACTTGTAAGTAAAAACAAAAGGATGAAGATTGTCTCAAAGAACAAAACAGCATGTTCAAAGCAAAAGAAAAAAAACTCATACCATCTGTAACAGACATCATCAAACTGACGCAGCAACACAACCAAACCATTCATATGACTCGACAGGAAAGGTAAGCACATCAACACACTCAACTTTTCCCCACAGCTCACGTCCATTGCATCTTGATTCTAAAGAAATCTTGGCATGCCGAATTTTGTTGCTTCGGTTGATATACGGATCCCACATAACTAAAAGTTGGCCACCAGAGACCACCAGTCCAACGTCACTCCCAGTTTTTAAACCCTTGATCTCTCTCCACTCTATACCCTCATTCTCAGTCTCAGAGGCAGACCACATTAAGTAACCGGAGTCAGTGCAAGAGTATATTACATTCCTCATATCACACGAAACTTCCATGGAATCTGTTATTGCACTCGACGACGTCTCTCTTACAAATTTCCATGTACCATTGTTCGGCTCGTAAGAGAATTCCTTCTCATCTGTGGCTAAGTAAAGTTTCCCTTTGAACTCATTAACTTTAAAATATTCACTATATTTGCGTAAGTGATTACGTAACTCTACATCATCAGCGCCAGGACCAGGCAAGGATGTCCAAGACTGAGTTTTCAGGTCAAATACCTCAATCCAGTTCGCATTGTACTTGTCAATATCACAACCTCCCATCACATATATTTTCTCATCGACTAAAACTGTACTCGCATCCTCCCGTGCCACGGTCATGTTAGGGGCATCACGCGAAGTGTGACTCCGACAGTCAAAGATCCGAACCGAGGAAGATGGTTCCTGGTCGGGTCCAACGATTATGTGTACATGTCCGAACCAAACGTTTCCATGCAAAGTAATTCGGGAAAAGAGTTGGTAGAATAGGAAGGTATAGGAACAACCGAAAATCCACTCGAGTTCCGTTTAAACCTATTTTTCCTCCCTCCCCGTTTGGTTCGGTTTTGATTATTAGGTTTCGGCCGAAGGCTAAAACAGCTCGCACTTGGGTGATCGGGCAACTTTAACAAGACATAGATGCATGTTTCAGTGGCTTCTATTTGAGATCGTATCTTGTAGATCTCCTTAGATGATAAGAGAGTGTGGAATCTCTTTGAGACAAGAGAGAGCGATGGGTACTTCCATCTTGAGACACGGGCAAGAATGTTTTCTACAATTTCGTCGGGTAGTGATGAAAACATCGACGGTGGCTCACGAACCGTCTTCTTCTTTTTGGTTGGTTCAACTCTGCCGGAGATCATGATCGGCCGAAGTTGCAGTATTGAGGCTGTGGAGAGGGAATATGATAAAATAATATAGGGTTAACAAACACGTTTAGGCCTGTAACGCATATTTAAAGGCCTTTTGGGAAGTTTGTATTATTGTTGCTTGTACCATAACTTTTATACAACTATCGTTAATGGAAAATTCACAGATGACAAAAAAAAAAAAAAAAATAAAGACTTTTTGGTATTCTTACTGGATTGATGGTTTGCGATTAGGCCTGGCAAAATAACCAGAACCGAAGAACCGAACCGGAACCGAACCGAAATACCCGAAACCGGAACCGGACTAATACCCTCAAATATCCGAACGGTTCCTATATTTTTATATCTGAACTAACCGAACCGAGAACCGAACGGGTACCCGAATATATAAAAATATTAATTATATATACATATAACATCACTAAATATATATTTTTAATTTAAAATTCTATTAAAAATATCTGAAAATAGTCGAGGATAACTAAATTATTATAAAGTATCCAAATTACCCGAAAGTATCCGAAACTATCCGGATAGTTTTATCCGAAATATCCAAAATAATCCGAAATATCCAAATTTTTTATCTAAATCATCCTAATTATTTGATATTTTACCCTAAATAACCGATATTTTATCCAAATTATCTGAACTACCCGAACTATCCAAACCCGAACCGGATCCAAATGAGAACCAAACTTTTTCCGGATATTTTCCGGTTCCTACATTTACTATCCGAACCGAACCGAACCGAAAATAGGTCAAGTACTAAATGGATCATCTAGCCCCTATTCGAACTACCTGAAACCCAAAATACCCGAACCGAACCGAACCGATACCCGAAATGTCCAGGCCTATTTGGGATAATTCTTTTTTTTCTTCATAAATTGTATCCAAACGAAATCTATTAATTATTTATACATTCTTTTAAAAACATTATTGGAAAACGAAGGTTTATCAATACAAATATTCCAACTGTTTCACTTTATTTGTCGTTTTATGTTCATGCACACAGATCAAGAAAATATTTAATTTTATACATTTTCAAAATAAAAATATCACTACTCATACACCTAACCATATTTAAAGTAATAGAAAAATAATTAATCAGAAAAAACCTTGTTAATAAATTTGTACTGAAATCATAAAACGACATTTATGTTGAAACACAAATCTTTCTTTCGAACGATAATTAAATTGAAACTGAAGGAGTATATACCACTAATTATTTATAATTGTTTAAGAGAATCTCTACTAATAAAAAGGTTGAAGTTCGAGAAAGTGTACATGTTAGAATAAAATTTAGCTTACAAAAGAAGCCACTTGGCTCGTTAAATCAAACAAAAATAAGAAAATTAAAATAAATAAATATAAAATATAAGATATAGTAATATTATATTAAACATAATCTTTGTAATAATGTATAGTTTTACATTTTTGACCAGTAACAGTTCGACTAATAAAATCAATTATTCGTTTCTCCATAATGTAATATTACCATTTTATATAAAAATACACAAATGAATATAAATAAATAAATAAATAAATAAATAGAATAAGTAAATATACAATATCAGAAATAGTAATATTATATTAAACATAATATTTGAAATAATGTATAGTTTTACATTTTTAACCACTCATCATCATCATCATGTTTAAGGGGCTCTTTCTTTATGTTTCTTATAGTTGGATTACGAGGGATGGTGGTGAAACTGAGTAAATTAGAATAACTAAATATACGATGTCAGAAATAGTAATATTATATTAAACATAATATTTAAAATAATGTATATTTTTAAGGAGCTCTTTCTTTATGTTTATAGTTGGATTACTAGGGATGGTGGTGAAACTGTTTTTTTTGTTTATTGGTGGTGGTGTATTTGGCTCCAGCGATTAAAGATAGGTCGGTAGTTAAAAATGTCGGGAAAGAAAAGAGTGATAGTAAGGATAGAAAAATTTTACATATTACTTAGAAATATATCAAAATTTTACATATTTTAGTTAGAATATCTTTCAATACTTTTACTTTTTTTTATTTGAAATGCAACTTAATATTTTTCTTAAAAAAATAGAAAAAGATATTTCAAAAATATTTTTAGAATTTTTTTGAAAAAAATCCAAAAATTAACATTTTAAATTAAAATTATCCTAAAATATAGTTAGTTTTGATATAAATGAAAATTAAAATTTATGTAAAAATAATTATATTCAAATGATAATAATAATTTAAATTGATTATTTAAAAAATACATTTACAAAAATTATTGTTAGAAAGAAATATTCATTTATCTTTCAAATATAAAATGAAAATATTATAATTAATTGATAAAATAATAAATAAAAACCATATATTAATCAATTATGACAAATGAGTTATACTATGTTAAAATTTTGCTTAAAGTTATACTATTGATATAAGCAAATAACATCATATAAAGTTTTAAAAAAACATAGTCATTTTTAAATATTTTTTTGAAAAAAAAATTATTTTTAAATTAAATCCACTGAAAATCTAGTGGAAGTTATAATAGATTCTAGATTTGGTTTATGATGATTATATGTATATAGTTGACCAAGAAAAGAATATGTACTAAGGAACTTATATAGGAACAATATAAACCATAAAAGGATTATAAAAAGTTTCTAAAGTTTTGTGTAGATTTTATTTAGCTTAAACAGAGCCGTCAGAGCCACACCTGTATGTGGACAGATAAACATCCCAGTAGAATCTGCTTGCGCCATGGCATCCATCAGCTTCTCCTCCGTAGCTTCTTCCACGGTCCCATCACACTTCTTAAGCCCTACACTCTGGTTATCTTTTTGAAACAATTTATTTTTCTAAAATCTGGATCTTTTCAAAATAGAAAGAGATTTAAAGAAAAAAACTCCTCGCAAGATCACTATATGACTTCAAAGTTCTTGTGTCTCTCTTGATTCTGAACCTAATAGATTTGACATGACGTAACAAATGTCTACGACGTATAATCACTCGAAATACATCTTCAGTTTTTTTTTTTATAATATTTTTATATTCTTAGCACAGTCAGGTACATCTGTGTAATCTCAATTCACTATAATCGTAGTTTCATCTGAAAAATTAATTACCATACACTCATGCATCTGGAAACAAAACTACCAATAATAATTAATGCATATATAAGTTAGCTTATGATTTCACTTGTAAGTGAAAACAATAGGATAAAGATAGTCTCAAAGAACACAAAACAGCATGTTCATAGCAAAAGAAAAAACTCATACCATCTGTAACAGACATCATCAAACTGACGCAGCAACACAGTCAAACCATTTATATGATTCGACAGGAAAGGTAAGCACATCAACACACTCAACTTTTCCCCACATCTCACGTCCATTGCGTCTTGATTCTAAAGAAATCTCGGCATACCGAATTTTGTTGCTTCGTTTGAAAGGAGAAACGGTATACGGATCCCACATAACTAAGAGTTGGCCACCACAGCCCACCAGTCCAAAGTCAGTCCCAGTTTTTAAACCTTGCAGTTCTTCCAAACCCTTGATCTCCCTCCACTCTATACCCTCATTCTCAAAGCCAGACCACATTAAGTGCCCTGAACCAGTGCAACCGTATTTTAAATTCCCAATCTCACACGAAACTTCTATGGAATCTGATATTGCACTCGACATCTCTCTTACAAGTTTCCATGCACCATTTTTGGGCTCGTAACTGTATTCCTTCGCATCTGCCTCTAAGTAAAGTTTTCCTTCAAACACATAAACTATATAATAGTAATTATTTTTGCGTAAGCGATTACGTAACTCTTCATCATCATTCATCAGCGCCAGGACCAGGCAAGGATGTCCAGGACTGAGTTTTTAGGTCAAATACCTCAATCCAGTTGGCATTGTACTTGTCAATATCGCAACCTCCCATCACGTATATTTTCTCATCAAGTAAAGCTGAACGTGCATTCTCTCTAGCTACGGTCATGTTAGGGGCATCCCGCGAAGTGTGACTCCGACAATCAAAGATACGAACAGTTCCTCGTAGGGTCCACCGATTATGTAGATGTCCGAACCAACTGTTTTTATGCGACATAATTCGGGAAAGGAATCGCGGTAGAAGGGGAAGGTATAGGAACAACCGAAAATCCACACGAGTCCCGTTTAAACTTAATCTTCCCTCTCCGTTTGGTTCGGTTTTGATTATTAGGTTTCGTCTCAAGGCTAAACCACCGTTTGGTTCGGTTTTGATTATTAGGTTTCGGCCGAAGGCTAAACCAGCTCGCACTTGGGTGATCGGGCAACTTTAACAAGACATAGCTGCATGTTTCACTGGCTCCTATTTGAGATCGCGTCTTGTAGATTTCCATAGATGATAAGACAGTGTGGAATCTCTTTGAGACGAGAGAGAGCGATGGGTACTTCCATCTCGAGACACGGGCAAGAATGTTTTCTACGATTTCGTCGGGTAGTGATGAAAACACCGACGGTGGCTCACGAACCGTGTTCTTCTTCTTCTTTTTGGTTGGTTCAACTCTGCCGGAGATCATGATCGGCCGAAGTTGCAGTATAGAGGCTGTGGAGAGGGAATATGATAAAAAAAAAAATTATAGGGTTAATAAACACGTTTAGGTCTTTACATAAGTTAACGCATATATAAAAAGACCTTTTGGTATTGTTATTGCCTTATTGGATTTGATGGTTTGGGAGAATTTGTGTTTTTCTTCATAAGTTGTATCCAAACCTAGTTTATTAATTATTCATACATTTTTTTAAAAAATAGTTTAATTGGAAAACGAAGATTTTATCAATAAAAATATATATTTTAATTTTAATTATTTAAAAGGCAACTTATAAAATCTCAGTAGATATAAACTTGAGATTGATCCGCACATCCGCGCGGATATTGGTTCTTACATGTTATACATTGATATTTATTTTCATAATATTGTTATATATTTTAGATCGATCGTAATATAACTAATTGTATTCAAAAGATATGGACCGAATCGGGTAAATATGATTATTTTGGTACAAATATCCGAACTCGTTTCACATACATTTGTTATTTAGATTTTTTTTTTTTTTTTTTTGAAACACATTTGTGATTTAGATATTTTTAGGTTTTTATACATCAGAACCGAACCAGAATGACCCAACTCAAAATTCATATATAAATTTATAATATTTAAGCGGAACCTAATTTAAAAAAGAAAAACTATACAACAAATTTTATAAACTAATAAAATGACTATTTCTAAGCGATACATATATCAAACATGGACTCACTTAGACTCTCTTCTAAAACTACACTAGAGAGCAAATATGTGCGGTTCAAATTTGGCCGCCGCGGATCCATTGACCTATCAAGTTGAATCGGTTTATCCGCATTCGGCTCGTGGATAAGTTTATTTCACCTCTCCACTTGACCAAGAAAAAGAACAAAAACAAAAAGTTGGAAGATATGATATCAGTCACATTCATGAAAACATCACCGATCATTATGTTTCATTTGCACGTTTAGTAGCTACATCTAATTTTGCACTTGAAATCAACATGTGAAAACTCATATAACATTGTTCGAATTGAAAAAAGTTTTAGAAACAAGAGGTGATACATATATCAAACATGAACCGGGTATATATGGATCTGACTACTTGTCATATACGCGTGTAATTATTTAACAAGTGGAATGAGGAACCAAGAAGTGATACATATGTCAAACATGGACTCACTTAGACTCTCCTCTAAAACTACACTAGAGAGCAAAACAAAGTCAGCCCATTTGCTTAAAAACATCTCTATACATTGATGAGTGTGAGGAGAGATACAAAAGGGGACTACCACTAAACTGGGGGTATGTTAGAGAAGGAGAAGCCTTGGTATCCTTTGTAAGCATAGTACGCGATCCGTGTGTAGTAAAACCCTGGGATGAACAGAAGACACCCGAGGACGATGAAGAAAATTCCTGGTTTCACCAAGCATCAAACAAAGAGAGAATCAATAATTCATTTACCTGAGAGCTCATCTCCCAAATCAAAATATAGGAAACTAGGAATGATAGTTTTTTAATGCAATAAATGACATTGACAAACAAGGAAAAATCATTTCACGCTTAGTATGATGAGCAGAGATACTTTGCCTTAACATATTTTGAGTATTCATGACCTTGCGGAGAGTTATTAAACACTTCAATTTAGAAAGTTTCTTGCTTCCCATCATGCACATAAGAGAAGCTTTTAGAATGAAATATCATCTACAAGTTCTTCTGAAACTATAGATATCCAAATCAAATCAAATGGCTATGAGAACATCTGTATTCATCCAGGAGCTAAGTAGGATCACTTGCAAACTATATATTATCTTCATCACCTAGATACATAATCAGAGGAACAAACGCTTCTGTAATCATCCAAATCCACTATAGATCTGCAGAAACCAAAGAGAGTAGTACAATGCCAAACTAAAACCAAATCACACATACACACGTAGCTCTAACAAGGAGCAGTTACAATCTATCTATTCTATCTATCTATCATCTTCATCACCTTAGATTCTTCTGATCATATAGATTCCTCAAATCCAAATACTAAACCAATCTTAGCTGAAATCGATTTAACTCTCCCAAACAAGCATTGAACAGCTATAACTGAGGGTAACGAAATCGCTAACCGTGGCCTCGATCACCGCCGACTCGATTGTACGCCATGAAGAAGCCGGATACGATTCCTAAGGCTCCGAACACGAGGAGAGCCACCGCGAGCGCGATCTCCTTTACCGGCGGCCGGTTGTTCACGGTGTATGACGTCTCGATCATCATGTCCTCGTCCGATATCGAGAACGCATGGTCCACGTACGCCATTCTCACAGCTCCGTGGATCGAGATCAATCGTATAAGATCTAGAAGAAACCAAAATGACTGTGAATCAATCAGCGTGACGCTCGAGACTGCTTCAGAAGTTTACGAGTGCAATTTCATTTCTCGTGAACTTCGTGCCGGATCTATTATCCAAACGCTAACTACGAGTCGTTTTGATTCTTTTTTTTTTCAATAAGAAAAGAAAGCAACAATATCAAGAGGAGAACTACGCGTCGTTATCTTAGCTTTTCTCCTCCGAAAACGGCATAACGTCCGCGTTCATTTTCACGAAACCAGTCACGGATAACATTATGTGAGTATCCAAACAGAGCAGACTCTTCACTCTTATTCTTCTTCTTCACGAGTTAAGCTTAACAGTAGATCCAACGTGAGGATCCGAGTCGATGGCTCCGAGAACCGGCTCCACATCCACCGGATCCGCCATGTCAGAAACCTCCGTCGAATCCTCAATCGACCCTCTCTTCCACCTCCTCCGCACCATCCCCTTCTCCTTCCTCCGGCCGCCGCGTCTCCGCCTCAAGCTCCCTTCCTTCACACTCCCATCTCCGATGGCCGTCTTCTCCCTGATCCTCCTCACCTACTTCCTCGTCATCTCCGGATTCATCTACGACGTGATCGTCGAGCCTCCAGGCATCGGATCGACCCAGGACCCAGTCACGGGAGCGATCCGCCCCGTCGTGTTCATGTCGGGTCGGGTCAACGGGCAGTACATAATCGAGGGGCTCTCGTCGGGGTTCATGTTCGTGATGGGCGGGGTCGGGATCATAATGCTGGATCTGGCGCTGGATAAGAATCGAGCTAAGAGTGTTAAGGCTTCGTACGCTACGGCGGGAGTCTCGTCGATTGTGATTGGTTATGTGATGAGTATGCTCTTTATTAGGATTAAGATCCCTGGTTATCTTCATTAGATCGACTCTCTGTAGTTTAAAGATGGATACTTTTGGATAAAGATGTGAACTTTAAATGTGTGTTTTCTAAGCTTACGTTGTTTGGTAATGAGAGTTTTAGCTTTGAATTGAATGTTAGCTTCTCGATAGTGATGTTCATCTGCGTTCGTTATATCAATCTCATCGCTTAAACTTGTGTTGGTAACAAATAAAGTAGAGATTTTGAATGTTGGGTTTACTGGATATGGTGCATAGCTTCAGTTTTCTTGAACTCTATTTCTTGTGTGCTATGGTTCAACACTTCAGACTCATGATTCATTATGTGATTGCTCAGTTCTTTTGGTAGCCTTAGCATCCGGAAGGGATGTGAATACGTGAGAAGAGACTGTTATACTTATATGATTTTAGTTACATGATTTAAAATAGGGCATTTATCCGATTAACTATTTTTAAGTTTTTGTCACAAAAATAATAATCATCGGGAAAAGAAATAACCAAAATAGCTCATTTTTATTTTGAATTTTTTTTATTTTTATTTTTTTTTTAATTTGAAATCATATCCCAAAACCCACCTATTAATTCTAAACTCTAAATCTAGATTAGTTAACCATAGGATAAAAATACGTTTTTAAATTTTAATAAGACTTATTTTGGTCATTTTTTTCATTGAGAACTATTTTTGTGACAAAAATTAAAAAAAATGATTATTCTAAAGAATTTCTCTTTAATTTAAAATAAGAAGTTTGAAATGTATATATACATACTCTTTATACATTCAGTGATGACTTAAGTAAATGGTTGATATATTGAATGAATGTTCGCAGTTCAAAAAAAAAAAAAAAAGAATGAATGTTCTTTACTGCCTGCGTTATACTTATCTGCTGAAATAGGTTCTTGGAGAGAAGATACTCCGAGGTGTGATACCAGGGAACCTATTCGAAGCCAAGATATCAATGGGACGGTACTCAGGCATTATCAGCCCTTCTCTCTCTTCCCTAGTCCAAGCCCTTGATCTTCCATTGAACGTTCCATACTTCACCAGTTTACGGAACCCCCACGACTTCTTCTTCGGCGATGCGTTCACCAGCCTACCGTTCATCTTCTGGCTCAGATACTCTCTCACCGCCTGCAAGCTCTGCTCCACCACCTCTATCGGTGGGGACACGATCGGGTTTCCCTCAGCGCTCAGCTTCCTCAGCCGCCTCATGCATCCGATGGACTCGGGCAAGACCGTGATCTTGTTGTAGCTGATGTCTAGCTCGAGGAGGTTCATGAGAAGGCCGATGGAAGATGGGAGCGCGGTGAGGTACTGGAAGTTTTGGCTGACGTTGAGGATCTCGAGGTTGATGAGGTTCTCGAGGTCCTCGGGGAGGATCATTAGGCAGTTGAGACGAGCGTCGAGGACACGGAGGGAGGTGAGGTAGGTGATGGAGGTTGGTAGGGTGATGAGCTTGTTTGAGTTGACGCAGAGCTTCCTTAGGTTGGTTAGTTCTAACCCGATTGAGTCTGGTAGTCTAATCAGCTCGTTGAAGTTGGCGTTTAGTTCTTCGAGTGACCTGGAAAGATCCAAAACAAAAGAAGACAGATGATTTAGTCATATGTATATGAGTTGATGTGAATGTTTTGAGGGGTGTACCTGCAATTTTGAATAGTTTTGGGGAGGTAAACGAGAAAGTTGCCGGAGACATTAAGGATCTTGAGCTTAGAGAGACAACCAATGGAGTTTGGAAGAGCTTTGATCTGGTTTGAGTGAATATCTAATGATATCAAGTTAAGTAATCTCGCTGTTAGAGATTCTGGTATATTCTGTTATCATTCACAAACAAAAAAAACATTAGAAACTAATATGATTGTTAATATGTATGTATGGACAATATTAACCTTGATATGATTGTTGGAGAGATCAAGCTTGCAAATAATTCCCAAATTGAGGGAATGATTTGGGAGAGATTGTAATGCCATGCAACTCAAATTCACATCCTCTAGCCTCTCTTCCTCATTGTTGTCAGTATTGTTTGATAATATGGGTGATGAGAGTGGTGATTGGCTCAAGTCCATCATCATCATTGTCATCATGTGATCATTTTGTGCATGGAGTTGTTGATACTGATATGCCTCTTCGCATATCATCTTTAATAGATGTGTGTATGTGTTTGTGTTTGTATGTGGTTATAACTTCGTTTGAGTTTGCTCAAAGTGGAAGAAGATGAAAATGGTGATTTTGATCTGGAATGAGAGTGATTCTTCTTCTTTATAATGGCAACACAAATGATTGTATGGAGGAGAAACTTTGGTGGACTTTTGAGGAAATGAATAGTTTTCGGAAGTTTAATTACTTGAGATCAATGAAATAAAAGGTGTTTAAGGATGGTGATTAGCTAATGAAGGAGAGAGTTAGGCGTTACCAAGTTTTTTCTCCTCACATTATTCAGCAGTAACAAAAGAATCATTTTAATTTAATTACCACTATTCCAGTCAGTAATATTTATTTCTTTTTATAACCAGCGTTATTTCCATTACGATTAGTTCGGTTACTTAAGTAACTTTTTACCATATAGTCTTATAGTAAATGAAAAAAATTGACAAAGCAAATTCTAACAAGATTTTTTGCTCTTTCAGTCTTTCTACATTAAACTAGTGACAATATCGCAAATAAGTAATTAGATTATACAGTACAAATTTGATAAATTAATAATACAAGATATAATATTTATTCATTTATGAAGTTTAAAAAATTGATCATATGCTAGATTATCAAGTCAAACTCTAAACCAATTAATATATTCTCAGTTCTTAATGGTAAACCAAAAAAAAAAAAATTTGGTCCAAAATAGTAAGCCAATTAAAATTTTGATTTAACATTTCAAATCGCGGTAGAATCAATCTGACCGGACAGGTCAAAGTTATCAACGTTGTAAATAAGTAACAAGCTTTTTAGACTTCATTATCTTTCATGTTTATAAAGTTATTAATTTAACGAATTTATCATATTGGATTTATCAAAGTCAAACCGTAAACTAATATAAGTCGAGAGTTTTTCATAAGTGATTAACCATAAACCAGTACAACCAATCAGACCGGATCTGTCGAGTTATTTAAAAAAGAGTTTATTAACTTGATTTGTGTCCGAAAATTTAACGACCATTATTACGTATATCATAATACTTGTATAGAGTATAAATACATGTATACTTGTATAGTGTAGAGCAGTCTATTGCATGTCTTTGTACGCATTTTAACTTTAATGAGAAGATATTTTCATATTATTTTCTGTTAGCTAAAAACCAGTGAAAGATATGATATTTTATTTTTAGCTCATAAGAATTGAGAAAAATGAGTATAAATTGATTTGAGGTGCATTAAGAGTTTTAAATTGGTTGTTTACGGTAGTTGGCGTATTGATGATAATGGTAATCTTATAAATACTTGAAGATGATGAGGTTGAGAGATTAAAAATGTCATTTAAAAAAAAAAATAATGGTATTTTTATGAATAATACGAATTTGTGGACTTGAATAAAACAAAAGAAAAATCCAAAAAAAAAGACATGGATTAGTTTTAGGTTTGACTCTAAATGTTAGGTCATTTTTGCATATAACCCATGAAATAAATAGGTCTCTGACACTAATCTTATAATTTTGTCAAGAGTAGAGAAAGTAAAGAAAACAACTCTTTCACGTATAGCTCCACTGAAAACTGATCAGTCCGTCTCCGTCTTCAAGCTATTGTTCAGTCACGATGGAAAAAGGTGATATAGTTCATAATTTTGTTTAAAGTTATTTGTTAAAAATGGGGTTTCTGTTGTAATATATTTGTTTAAATTTCATACAAATTTTAAAAACTAATTCATCTCCGTTAATAATTATTAAAGTTGATTTGTGAATTTAATTGTATAACAATATTTGTTAATATTATCACCAACATTTTGACTATAATCAGTCAAACTTTACTAAAACCAATTGTATTACAAATTTCACATTTAAAAGTAATATTTTATTTATATTTTATATAATTTTTACTTATCTTTTATATAATTTTCACTTATATATTTTATATAATTTTATTAAAGTTTATATTTTAATTTGTATTTATTTGATAGTAATAATATTCATAACAACATTTGTATGTTTATTGAACCTTCATAAGATCATTGTAGACCTACTTATACAAAAATTTTCATTCATGCATGCAGAAGTAAGACCGGCTGATAAGCTCTCTTTTTTTTCTTTTGGTCGAAATGGTAAACCAATTAAAATTTCGATTCAACATTTCAAATCGCGGTAGAATCAATCTGACCGTACCGGTCTGAGTTATCAACGTTGTAAATAAGAAGACTTTATTAACCAGCTTTGTAGGGTTCATTATCTTTCATGTTTATAAAGTTAGTAATTTAAATAATTTATTGGATTTATCAAGTCAAACTGTAAACTAATAATATCAATCGAGAATTTTTCATAAGTGATTAACCATAAACCAGTATAACCAATCAGACCGGATCTGTCGAGTTATTTAAAAAGAGTTTATTAACTTGCTTCGTGTCCGAAAATTTAACGACCTGTTATAAATTAAGCATTGAAATGATCATCCACTTCTTTACCAA
>NC_027754.1:45187364-45216977 GCF_000695525.1 Brassica oleracea var. oleracea
TATTTAAATTTCACGATACTATAAATTATAAGTTATTTCATAACACGACCAATATTATTACGTATATCATAATACTTGTATAGTGCAGAGCGCAGTCTAATGCATGTCCTTTTGGGCATTTTAACCTGCAGATGTCGGATATTTTTTCAATTTATAAATATACATATTTATTTTAGATCATCAGTGGTATATATTTTTAACGTTAATCATATATATAAATATTTAAATAACTATTTCAAATATAATAATTTTATAGTTTATATGTTATAATTAATCAATTGTTTAAGATCGTTACATGCATTTTTCGATTCTTATTATATATTTATCTTATTTTGTTTATATTTAGTTACTGAAAAATTTAATACATGCATGAAAAAACATATTTGAAAATTGTTTGTCTTTAATTTATACTAAATTCTGACCCACCGTTCTTTAAAGCTGAATTTTCTTTTAGCAATATTTTTTACGTTTATTCATTTTAGATAATATATTATTGTATATACAAAATTTTAAAATATATAAATTTTTTTATACATGTATTATATAGTTTGCGAATATTAAGCTGTTCTGTCATCATATTATATTTTTAATATAAATATTTATATTTATGAAAATAAATTTATGAATTTAATATAATTTATCATATTTAGTTCAATATAATAGTTTATTTTAACATGATTTATTATTATTATAAAATATATAAAAATAAAATAGAATTTTTATTTTTCATTTTATAAACGATAACTAAAAGTAAAATAGAATTTATCACATTTAGTTCAATATAATAAATATAGAATTTATCATATAGAATTCTATTTACTACTAGAATAAAATTAAAATATTTATATGAATTAATTTTTGTTCATCAATCAAAAATAAATTTAATTTGAAATTCTAATTATATTTTATGATAATTAAAACTAAAGTTAATTAATTTTCGAAAATAAATTGTATCATGATTCTGAAAATATTTTCTTAGAATTATCTTAAACAATATTTATTTGTATTTTAAATAAAAAATAAAGATATTAAAAGATATGATGAATAAGTTATGTAAAACTTGATAAACTTTCTGGTCCAAACAAAAAAAAATATTTATGTTTTAATATATAATATAAGATGAAGATATTTTCATATTATTTCTGTTAGCTAATAACAATTGGAATTAATGGAAAAGAGCAGGCGATGATGACGATGCTGGCCACGATAACGCCACAGTCGTCAACTCTGAAATCCACCACCACTGGATACCTCAACCTTCATCTTAAATTCAGCGTCTCAGTCTCTCAATCTGCTCGGAGAAGATGTCTCGACCAGTCTCTGTTCTGCACCCGTGATCCAATCTCTTCGAGCAGCAGAGTCGTCGCTGCTGCTTCCAATACAAGTAACCTCGTGGAGGAGTTTGATCCGGAGATCCCTGTGGAGAGAGCGCTGACTCCTCCGAGCTCGTGGTACACTGATCATCAATTCCACCATGATGAGCTCGATCGAGTGTTCTATGGAGGATGGCAAGTCGTAGGTTCGTAAAATAAAAAAAAATCACACTCAACTGTTGCATTGAGTGTTTTGTGTGTGTGTTTTTTTTTCTCTAAAGGGTTGTTGCTTTGTGTTGATATGAACAGGATGCTCTAATCAGATTAAGGATAATCGCGACTTTTTCACCGGGAGGTAACTTAACCGAACCACCATACACTCTCTCAGATAGTTCGTTACAATTTTCTGAAATGAATGAAAAAATGAAAAATTGTCTTCTCTGTTTTTTTATTCTAACGGCTTTCTGTTATTCCTCTGCTGAGCTGGCATCGTAACAGAATCCTCCAACTAACTTGCTGACGTGGCTCCCTCTTCTTTACTGTTGCATCGTCTAACCTTTAAGTTTAAAGGTTCTAACTTTTGCTATTTGATTCTTGTTGGTATGTGTGTCACTGGGTGCAGGCTTGGGGAGGTGGAGTTTGTGGTGTGCAGAGATGATGATGGGACGATTAATGCTTTCCATAATGTATGCTCTCACCATGCATCTATCTTGGCTTCTGGAAGTGGGAGAAAGTCTTGCTTTGTTTGCCCTTATCACGTAAAGCTTTAGTCACAATTAAAAGTTAAAAAGTAGTTTACTCAGTTGATTAGTCATATATTATTTATTATCTTGTTCTATGTGGGCAGGGATGGACTTATAGCTTGAACGGGTCGCTTGTCAAAGCTACTAGAACGACTGGGATAGAGAACTCTGCTTTGAATGTATGTTTCTTTGAATTATTATTATTATTATTTTCTTGGCTAAAGGACAGTTTTAAGTAAATAGGAAATGGGACTCAAGCCTCTAAGAGTAGCTGTATGGGGACCTTTTGTTCTCCTCAAGGTGACACAAGCCACATGGAAGAAGGAAGAAGATGTTGAGAGTGATGGATTAGTGGCGTCTGAGTGGCTAGGTTCTTCTGCAGGGAGGTTGAGTGAAGGTGGAGTTGATTCCCACCTTAGTTTCATATGTAGACGTGAGTACACTATCGATTGTAATTGGAAGGTGAAAATCTTGTTCTGAGTACACATTCTCTTTTTTTTTTTTTTTTAATATTAAGATCTCAGAAAATTGATGATTCGTTGGCAACTCAGGTGTTTTGTGATAATTACTTAGATGGTGGCTATCATGTACCTTATGCACATAAAGGTTTGATGTCAGGCCTCGACCTCGAAACCTATTCTACAACGGTATATTCACACCAAAACTCTAGTCTCTAGTTAGTTGCAGCTGTTAAGATGAGCTTTGTGTTTCAAGATATCAGTTATTTGAAAGGGTTAGTATCCAAGAATGTGGAGGTGGTGGATCCAAGGCTGGTGAAGAAGACGGTGGTTTCGATAGGCTTGGATCTCAAGCTCTATACGCTTTCGTCTACCCAAATTTCATGATAAATAGGTAAAAGAGAAGTCAAAGTTTTTATTTCACATCTTCTAATGGACTTGACTCACTCATGTGCAATGGATTATGTTTTTTTAAAGGTATGGACCATGGGTGGACACAAATCTAGTGATACCTTTAGGACCAAGGAAATGCAAAGTTGTCTTCGACTATTTTCTTGATCCTTCTTTAAAGGTGGTAAAAACAAACCAATATACGCAGCCTGGTCCTGTATAGGAGGAATCTTTGTAATTTTAAAATTTTGGATTTAGGATGATGAAGCTTTCATCAGGAGAAGTCTGGAAGAGAGCGAGAGAGTTCAGGTACTAGAATAAAATGATCTTGTTATACTGAAACATAACGTCTTTTAAGTTTATGGTTTGGTGAATCAGATGGAAGATGCTGTCTTGTGTGAGAATGTTCAAAGGGGTCTCGAATCTCCAGCTTATGACAAAGGAAGATATGCTCTTGTGGAGAAAGCAATGCACCATTTCCACTGTCTGCTACATCGGAATCTCAAAATCTGAAAACTCTAGTATATATATTTATGTTTTATGTATATATGATACCAATGAATGCAAATCTACACTTGTACCATATATGTTTATATGTAGCTTACGACAAGTCACTGCAACAGCTTCAGGGCTTTCTTTCTGGGTTAGTCGCTGAAGAGAAAATATAGTTTAGAGATGGAATGTATCTGCTAAAACTTGGTAGAAAATAAGTAATTAAATAGCATGGATAGTAAAGTGATTCTCTATAACCTCTTTTGCAATTGGGCTAATCTTTGCTTTCTCTGATGATTAGGTATAAAGTCAACATATGCTTATTAGGACACCATCAATTATGTCCCTTAGTACTTTTTTGTTTTATATTAATTGTTGTTTTAGAATTTAAAAATGAGTTAGTGGGTGATGAATTTAAGTAGAGTTGACTGATTTTAATAATCAATAAATTTGTTAAATTTATAAGGAATTCTAATGAGTTCGTCATACTTAAAAAAATCTACCAAATTATTCTGGTACCAGAATAATTTTAAGAATCTTGAGAATATATGCAATATTTTAAAAATCTTGTTTCATGAATTAAAATGTTAAGAATTCAAATCTCAATAACACTAGATTTTGACAGAGCAGAATCATTAAATTCCAAAGACTACAATTGAGGTTTTGGGAAGCTACAATATATGTTTGCACCATTTGTCATCCTCGAGGTGCCAGATGGTTAGAATATCAGGCTTAACATTATAGTCCACTGCAACAAGTACTAATCTGTTGTGAAAATTCACAAGTCTAACAGAGCCAGAAAAAATATAATGCGCGAGCATATAGTATAAAAGGGCATAATATTTTTTTCATCAAACGGGCATAATATATTTATAATAAAATTATATAAGCAATACTATTTTTAACGAATATTGTTATTGTTATCAAATAAACACAAATTATGTTTACATATAAAATTTAATAAAATTATATAAAAATATAAGTAAAAGTTAATAAAAATATTAGTAAAAATTATATAAAATATAAATAAATATTATTAAATGTGAAATTTCATATTAGCAATTGATTTTAGTAAATTATGATTGATTATAGTCAAAATGTTGATGATAATATTAACAAACATTGGTATACAATTAAAGCAATAGGTTAAACTGTTTCTTGCGTTGTATAAACACACAAATTGTGATGTTAAAAGATCAAACAGTTCTGTCACAGGCTGAGTCACACTCGCCGACCTTATCACAAAAGCATATTCATTAGATATGTTTTGCTTTATGCTTTTGCTTTATGCTTTCTAGTCATCATTGACATGTCATTGTTTGGACCGTTAGTGTGACCATCGAACTTTAGTATTTGTACTCTTCCCCTGCATTTGCAGAAGTTTTTAATCAAGAAATATTTCATCTCATAAACCTCTAAAACTCTCTGCTCTATCTCATCAAGGATCTAGTACCTTCGAAGTGATTCTTCTTCCTCAGTAATCTCCTTCTAGGCTAGCTTCACCATTCTTAGAGTTATCGGTTAACTCCTAGTTTGGATCTATCTCTCACACACCTTCACACTGTCTCATTCAGTATCAAACTCTACAATAGGAGAGATGTATAAAACAAGATTCGGATTTCGAGATCCATACTCAACCCCGTTGAGAAATTTGGTGGGATCTGCTTTTCCTTACCTATGCATCTACTAGATAATTTTATTTCGACGAGGAAATATGTTTAATTACAGTTTTCCTATTACACACCCCTCTTACTCTTTAGAGCCAATTTAATAATGTCCAAAACATTCATTTACAATTAGTTACCATCCACTACCAAGACATTTAATATCGTCCAAATAGAGCATGTCATTTACAAAGAGATCTTCAACAATCTCCAATAAATAAATAAAGACATAAATTTGCATTCACTTCGGTAAGAAAAAAAAAAAACATGCTCATTTGAATTCTTATAACTAACCAAACAAAATGGTACAGTGGAGTAAATCAGAAATGTCAAAAGCTATTGAGCACTTCTCTTTTTATTTTTAGCTTTCTGTTTGCGATTTCTTCACTAACTCAACATTATGAAGTTCATGAAACTTAGATCCAAACCTTATTCATTTCAGTTTGAAGGAGAAAATATTAGGTTTGTGTTCCAAATCCTCATCCTACCTTTTTTTCTTTTTGTACTTCGGTTATAATCCAAATTAGAATAACAGCTTATATAGATCTGATAATGTTAAGAAAATGGATTTGCTTTAAGATCAAATGAGTTAACAACTTCAGGCATTATTGTAATCATTGACGATGTCAAGTTTCTATCTATCTTCACAAGGTAAAAACACTTTAAAAAAGAAGACTTATCTTCTTGCCTTGTAAATAAAGCTTCAATATAAATGATTCTTGTTTCAGTTTCCATTGGTGTCCAAGAGTGTACGCTTGAAGAAACTAATTGCAACAACATCATCATCCAATGAAGTCAATGAGATTCATCAAAGAAGTAGATGACAAGAAGAGAATCTGTAGGCTAATGGACTGTAAGAAAACTATCTGTACAAGTTCAAAACGAGAGGTTACCAAATAATGCGTGTGGTGGTGCAAATGCTCGTCTTTGAACAGGTGACAAGTGGAGAGATGATGAGTGAAAAAGTTCACTATGAGTGAAAAGAGTTCATATTTGTGGTTTTGTTCTTCTTCTACATGCTTGTGGTTTTGTTCTTCTTCTACATGCTTCTTCTACAATCTCTAAGTCTCTAAGTCTTCTTCTTCTTTTCTAAGTCTCTATGAGTGAAAAGAGTTCATATTTTATAGTTGGCTCTTTGTGGTTTTGTTCTTCCTTAGTTGGTATGATGTTTAGTTTGGAAGTGTTAAAAACAGAAAAATGGTTCTTGAAATAATGTGATGATAGTAATTCTTGTTCTTTTTTAGAATTTTCAATTTATGATTGTTCATTAATATTCTTGTTTTTTTCATAAACTAAAAAGATCAAAACAACTTATATATTTGCAAGTCTGCCTACTAATAAATGGTTCCGGAGATTGTTTAATTTTGGACTAGCATCTTGACAGTCTTTCGAGACCAAATAAAAAAGTGATGGTCTGTTAATTACTCAACCATATTGAAATTCATATTAGCTAGTTTAGTTTCATCTCAATTTTGAACATTTAAGGTAACAGTAATAGCAACTAAACAAAAATAGGTAATATTTTGCATTTTGTTTTATGCACTTAAACGATACTAAAGCATTTTGCGAAAGTAATTCGAGAGAGAGAGGTAAAATAGTATAAAACGTATTCACAGGTCGGGATACAACTAAAATCCACTTCTGGTATTTTTTTTTAACTGTCTTCTCGTTCCAAACTAATCGTTAACCTGAAAAAGTTAACAAAACATATAAAAGGTTTTAGTAACGAGATTATAGCTTTTCTACACGTATTCATGGTTTGGCAACGGCAACTTTACGTACCTGATGAATTCCTTCTCCATCGGTTTATTCTGAAGTATTGGCTAACCGGAGTTTCTGGAACCGGTATGCATTTTCCGATCACCGCCAAAGGCCAACTGGTTAATACAAAAACACAAAACAGAAAGTATATGGTGAGCTTATGAACATGATTAACAATCTTAGACAAAGTTAACAATACAAACCTGATAGAACCTATCCCAATACAGATGAGCCACATCTCCCAGTCAAGCTTAATCGTTGAGGCAAATGTTCCAAGGAACTCCACGATGACTACCTATTAAAAACATTTAACAACGAGCAATAAACCGTTTATGTATGTTCCCAGATGTAATTTACTTTGCAGGAAAAGGAGAGAGAGATGATCAGTACCTGGAGCACAATGGTGATACAGATGATGCCCACAAAGAGGTGATTACGAAGAACTCCTTGGAAAATGTTGAATTCATCTGGCTTTCGTGCGTTGAACTCGTTGAAGATCTAACCAAAATTAGAATTAAGTTCGTTTTCTGATGTGTCCAAGCTTTTTTCTAAAAACAGAGGAGTGAGTGTCTATCTTTTACCTGGCAGATGACAAAGGCATTGAAGATGACTGTGTTCTTCACTCTCTCGGCGTTGGGCTTATGATCCAGATGAAGGATACTTATTCCACGGAAATTGAGGACTAACAAGACTGTCACTTGGTACATCGCCTAATCATATGCAACAACAATTGGAGCAGCAGATAAAAGGGGTGAGGGAAAGAAGAAGAAGATAACTTACTTGTACAAACAAGTTTCTCCACATGATATTGGTGATGAGAGGTTCCCTGAAAACAAGAGATAGATATGTAAATGGGAAGAGAAAGTGAGATTACTCAGACTTTATACATGCTCGAGCTCAAGTCGTACCTTCTGCCAACAGGATCTCGATCCATCAAGTGATCGGTTGGTGGTTCGGTGGCCAAAGCAAGAGCCCCAAGAGTATCCATTATAAGATTGACCCAGAGGAGCTACAATGATAGGGGAGACCAGTCTTTACTAACAGTGAATGCTTTTGTGCAGATGAGAAAGAAATAAATTTAATATATCGAACCTGTACTGCAGTTAGAGGAACATCACCCGAGGAAATGGCTGCCACGACATTGATGACAAGAGCTGCGACATTAACCGTGAGCTGAAACTGGATGAACTTTTGGATATTGGCATACACAGACCGACCCCAGCGGACAACCTAGAGGAATCACATCATTACTAAAAATATCCAATTCAAGATAAATATAAAGATCATAAAACCCCCAAAGGATACTAACCTTCACAACGGATTCGAAGTTGTCATCCAAGATAATGATGTCCGACTTTTCCTTTGCAACTTCCGTGCCTTGGATACCCATAGAGAGACCTATATCTGCCTGAAATTCAGAGGAAAAAAGAAAATGTTTTCTAATATTAATAGTGTTCATTCAAGGTTACACATACGAGGTTGAGTAAATATATTGATTGAACCTCATGCAGTGCAGGAGCATCATTGGTTCCATCACCAGTCACAGCCACGACGTGTCCCTTTCTCTTCAGAGATTGCACAAGAAGAAGTTTGTCGTTCGGTGATGATCTACCCATTACCTTCAAGTTTAGAAACAATGTCAACAGGTACCATTAAATAATTGCCTTTGATCACAACTTAAATCGTGAGGCTCTTACAGATATCTCTTCACAAATCCCATCTCTTTCTGCTTCTGAATAGGATCGGAATACTTTTCCTTCAATCAGAGTAGGCTCGCTGGCATCTGAGTCTGAAGCCAATATACCGCACTCCAGTGCAATAGCTTTGGCAGTTTGAATATTATCACCAGTCACCATTCGAACCTGAAGCCAGCAGTGGAAATTAGAAGATTGTACACGCCCATGAAAAACAGAGCAGTCTACAAAATAAACAAAATATGAATGGAAACTCTCCGGGAAAGAAGCATATGGGATATCAACGGACCTTGACTCCTGCTTTTTGACAAAGTAGAACTGAATTTTTGACACCTGGGCGACATGGATCCTACAATGTAGAAGAACTTGCAATAAGTAATGCTTACCTAAATACCAACCAATATGGTTTACAAAATCACATCAGGGAGCAAGGTACAGCTTACCTTGATACCAACAATAGCCAACAGCACAAGTTCATCCTCAGGTAATACCCATCTAGAAAGTTGATCTTCATCAGTTGGAATCTTATCCGCTTCAAAATTTCTGAAGGCAATTGCAACACAACGGAGACTCCTTGCAGCCATATCATTGATAGCATTTTTTAACTCGGCCATCTAAAACAAGAAAACTTGATTCAGAGAAAAAAACAAGTACTTTATATCAAAGCTCGCATTGCCATATCTGGCACTAATCTGGGATACAAAAGCTTAATAGCGTAAAAGAAAAACAAATAAAAAGTGGTTTTAACTTGGACTTGCAGTAAGCGAACGGTCTTGAATCAAGACACCAAATCTTTACAACAAATTATATCATGATAAAGAGACTCAGTGATCAACCTTATCTCCACTCATATCTACAGGACTCTCATTCTCATCCATATAGTGTGTGCAGGAACCCAAGACAATTTCGGCAGCGCCTTTCCAGTGAACATGGACAGTTGAATCTGGCTGAAATTGAATTAAAAAGCTTATTAAGATGCTGATTAACAAGGGGAAAACATCCACAAACGAGAAATTTAAATTAAAAAAAAAAAGAGCAAAGGATGCTAAGAATAAGGAAACACAGTACTGATTTCACTGCTACGCCTCCACGTTTCTGCTCTGAGTTGAAAGGGAAAAAATGTACAGCAGAAGACTCAGACCTAAGAGCATCGAAATTCATGCCTAACTGCAGTGCTCAAAAAAAATTCGAAGGATTAGTTCTCCACTCAGCTATATAAACTGGAACCAGGGAAATGTAGCTGGAAAATAAACCTTTATCGCCCAATTGAGAATAGCTCTTTCTGTTGGCGATCCAGAAACCTGAACCTCACCACTCTGTTATCAGCAAGTACAGATACATTATTACATTAAATCAACCGAGGTAGAAACCAAATGGAAAATCAGCTAAGTTCCCAAGGAATTTAGCTTACTTCAGATCGGAACACACTGCCAGTTGTGTTATGAGCAATTCCCTCAACAAGTATGGATGTAAAAGGAGGTGGCAATTTCGAGCTGCTGTCAGGAGGATCCATCTTTTGGAACCCAGTATAACACTCAACAACGGTCATCTGAGAAAATAGAAAGTATTAGAGGTTTCGCTTGTTGGGCACACATTTCAAATACCCACATCTAGGAAAACGCGTACTAAAACTGTAACTTTAAAGGCTGAGACTTTATATTGCTAATTGTTAGTGTGTTAGCAAATAAAAAAGAAGGAAAAGCAGTAAGATTCACCTCATTTAAGGTCAAAGTTCCCGTCTTATCACTGCAAATTGTTGTTGCAGAGCCCATGGTCTCACAGGCGGAGAGCCTACGCACCTGAAATTAAACTTCGTATAAGCTGCCAATATCATTCACTATATGAATTTGTATTAATTTTAGTGCAAACTTATCGAGTCCCAAAATAGAAGATACATACCAAAGCTTTATCTGCCATCATTTTTCTCATGGAATAGGCAAGACTGCCAGTAAGAAGTACAAAAGATATCAGTCACGAAAGACAAGATTCATCAATTTCTATTAATTTGAACATGTAATAAAGAGGCCAAAGCAATTGCTATCATTAAAATATTTATATAGAAGATAGTAGACTTACGTCAAGGTAACAGCCAAAGGAAGCCCTTCAGGAACTGCCACTACAACGATTGTTACCTACAATACTCAAAAGGTTGAGCTGACGATGGTATTAGCCATACTGATTTCTTCTGAGAAACACTTACTGCAACGGTGATGATTTTAACAAGATCATCTAGCACGTGATCAAATTTGGTATGTCCTCCAACGAACTGTGGGGCTCCATTTGCACCCTTCGTGTGACCAGTAAAATAGCTGCAGAGAACAAAGATTAGTTGAATGACAAGTGAGATTTACTCCATGTGGTACTTAGTTGTCAGAAAAAAATGTAAACGAACCGGACGACAAGGACAAATAATACAACGCCAGCAACTGTTAGCCCCACAATTCCGATAAATGTTGCAACACCATTCAAGCGTACCTGAAGGAAGCAAAGTAGGTACGAATTCTGAGCAACGAAATTTTTTTAAAAAAATGAACAGATAAAAGGTTGATGATACTCACCTGCAATGGTGTTTCTCCACCATTGTCTTCTGAGACACTAGCCATTAGTAAACCCCATTCAGTGTTGACCCCTACCCCAGTAACCTGAGTTACAAAGATAAATTTTAGACTAAAATAAGCAATTCAGGAAGAAACTACCCTTTTCAGAAGTTTTGAACGCACTCGAGTCAAATTTTCTCTCATAAAAACATGTTTTGCTGCAGAGAATCTCCAACCAAGGATACTTAGTTAAAAATCTCTCCAATTTTTCTTTACAAAGACTACAGTTACTCTGCCACAGAAAGTAAAGTTGATGTTCGTCAAGTCTTACCAACATTGTGCCATGGCCATCTGCAACTTTGCAACCAGACATTAGGAATGGATTCTTAGTAGAGTTTTTGTGAACCTGCGAAAAACAGTTTGCTCAGACACATGAAATGCAAAGATGGCACCGTTGCAAAATGCAAAGGCAGAGCGTAACACATACAATTTTGCTTTCCCCAGTCATGCTGGACTCATCAACCGCAAGGGAATGACCAGCAACTAAAACTCCATCAGCAGGTACCTAAGGAAATTATTTTCAGATTAAACATAACTTATGTCTATACTGAACTTCGAAAAAGAACACTACTGCATTGATAAATGTGTGAACTTACCTGATCACCAATATTGAGAGGTATGATATCGCCTACTACAATGTCATAAATTGAAATTTCAACTCTTCTCCCATCGCGGGTAACCTAAGCATGTCCACGATGCACTTTCAAAAATTAAACCAACAAAAATGATATTATCCTTTAGCTGTATGATCATCCAAGCTCTCACCTCTACACGTATATTTCTCTTCTCCTCATTTAAGTTCTGGAATTGAAGAGATTGGCGATAATCACTGGTAGCTGCCAAGGGAAAAGGTATTGAAATTAGTGTAATACATGCAGCAATCACATATATGAGTGAAATTAGGTTCAGCAAAGAATATCAAATACCTGTAACCACAATGACAAGAAGAACGGCAAAAGCAATGCTGATGCCATCGTACCATCCCTTTTCAATACCCTAAGAAGGCCGCAAAAGAGATACCGAAAGCTCAGGAAAAATTTAAGAAACTATAGATAATGGAGATAAAACAACTTTCTACTCTCATAGAGCAAAGGATGAGTATAAAAGCATAGGAATGGATAGTCAATAGCTTCAGCGTTTGGAAGACAGAAAAAATTGTTTTTTAATTCCTGGAAAGTCTTGTTTTATAATATTTTGTCAACTATTATAAAACTATGTCACTTAGAAAATGACCCAATGTTTCAAGGCATGCGCTGAGAAATATACAATGTACCAGTTCCTAAACTGAATACCTCGGTCTTTATTCCCAATGCCAAAGAAGCAGCTGCTGCGACAATCAGTATGATCAAAGTAAGATCTTGAGAAGCTTCCCATACAAACCTCTGTTGTACATGATTAAACAAAAAAAACGAAGGAATTAGATATTAATTAACTGGAATAGCCCCACAGATTGAAGCGGATAAATATTAGCCTAGTGGAAGCTGCTAAAAAAAAGCAAAAATATTTAAAGTATTAATACCCAGAAACTCCTCCCTTTCTTCTGGGGGTATGTGTTTGATCCAAAAGCAGATTTCCTTTTCGATATGTCATCATCATCCCCATGTATACCTTTCTCCAAGTTTGTTTTCAACAGGCCAGATAACCCTTTGACCTAATGAAGTAAAACAGAGAATAAACATACATGAATAAGTTTTATGGCTGAGAAATAAAGTAAAAAAAATGAGTAAAGCAAAGACACACCCCTCCAAGTTCTTGCAGAGCTCCTATATTTTGATCCCTTGATATCGATACAATTTGCTCCTGTCCAATACCAAAATCACCACCGCCAGGAGAGGGAGGTGAACTTGTAATTCCTATAAAGAAATAAACATCAGCCAACTACATAAAACAAAAGAAATTAAAATGGAAATCACTTAATCCCTCTGACACTTCAAGAGAACATATACATACTTCACACAACAGAATGAAGAAAAGTATTAGAAAATTACCATTCACACGGCTAGCAGCTGCTTTAAAAAGGTGTGCAGCCTAAGGAAACAAACAGCATTGATAAGACACCTCGTAAGAGTTTACATACAAGTAAAATTAACTAGCAAAAGCTTATGTATACTCTTATAGCTTGGGCATGCGCTCTCATCTTCCTCAGCATCCGTTTCTTATCTTCTTCCCTTTTCAAGTCCAGAGTGTAACGAAACCGACGAGACGCATTGAGCACAAGCGCCGCTTGCTACAAAATCCGAGAATGTTAGGATAAAAAAACAAATGGACTATCATATTCATCCAAAACACTTACCCTCCAACGGCGCAGACGCTCAACAGGAGCATTCTTAGTACTGGTAATGTCGAAGGGACTCTCTTCATACTCAGTGAAGCTGCTCGTTCCAGCCTCCACATCCTTATCTTCTCCTCGCGGAGAGTTATTGAACTGTCCTTGTCCACCACTCATGGCTACGTCGCAGGAGAGATAACAACCTCGTTGATTAACCAATACGCAACAAACAGATTCAAAATTAGAAACAGTTCTTAGCCTTGTGCGTTCTCCTCTTCAAACAGTGAGATCTATAAATCCAAAAATTCAGAAATGCGATTCGGAGATTTACAGAATAAGAAATATCGTTCTGAACAACTCTACTCACCAGCAGCACCAATACGATAACAAACTTTCCGAAACGGAGAAGAACAGTCCACAAATCACAGAAAGGAGGATTTTCCCGGAAATTCGAAATTCAAATCGAGGAGGAGAATCTGATTCAGTGAAACGAGGAACAGTCCAACAAACGTGCAGAATAACATCGTGAATCGCGCCAGAGAGAATCGAATAAACAAACGCACGAAAAGGTCAAGGAAAGAGAAAAACATCAAATCTCGGGAGAAAAAAAGTAAAATAGTATAAGTTTTCTATGCTGCTTACCTGAATTTATCGGCGGAAGCGAAAGTGGAGAGGAGAGGAGTTTCGCAGCAGCTTCCCTTTTGCTCTTTGATTCTCTGGTAAACTGATTTTTCCAGTCACTTTCTCGAGAAAAAAAAAATGACGAGGGAGAAACTTCCCGGAAGTAGCGTTGGACTGGTCACTCGCTCCACTCGGGTCCTCGTGATACTATTTAAAATTTTAAAAACAATTAAAGTTATATTCCTTTATTTCCATTTATTAGGTAGTTTATGGTCCATGCTTCCTTTCTATTCAGACTTAAATTCTTAACTAACTTCAAATGCAAAGAACAGTTTCGTTCACAACTCTAATCAATTAAACTAATGTTTAAAATTAAGTTACCAAAAAAAAAAAAAAAAAAAAATTTCTATGATAGCCATAATTGAAATTTTGTCACAAGAAATAGTTTTAGATAATTAAAATGACCGAAATAAATTTTATTAAAAGATAAAAATACATTTATACTCCATGGTTAATTAATCTAGATTTATGATTTAGAGTTAATGGGTGGCTTTTGAATATGAGTTTCAAATTTTTTTAAAAAAAAATATGAAAGTTTTCAAAATAAAAATGGATTTTTTTGATTTTTTTTATTGGAGATTATTTTTATGCCCAAATTTTTTTAAAAAAAAACTATTTGAGAGAATTGTCCTATTAAAAATGAGTATTAACATTAGTATTATACTCTCTCCGTTTCATATTAAGTGTCGTGGTAGAGAAAAATTTTCGTTACAAAATAAGTGTCATTTTAGCATTTCGATGTAAAATTTATTAATTTTATTCTGCAGTTTGTTTTTCTATTGGTTGAAATATGAGTAGTGTACGATGTTTTTATATGGAAAACATGCAAAATTAAATGATTTCTTAATCTGTGTGCAAAAGTTTCAAACGACACTTATAATGAAACAGCGGGATCGTAATGAAACAGCTGAGTATAAAGTAAGTGATTACAAATTCAAAAATGAGTATTAACAAGGCTGTTCAAATGTAATTAATTTCCTTAGAAAGTATTGCTAAGACACCAAATCGCATTAAACACGCTGCATCTATATAGTGGATTATGTTTGAAAAGGCTTGTTGTATACTACTGGTTTTGGTGTACTGCCTTTGACAAACAAAAGTTGTTCTACTAGATAACAACTTTATGAATAGAAAAAAGCATGATAATAACACTTTTAGTGCCGGTTTGGATGGGGATAAACAGTATGACCGTTGCGGGTCTAATTTCGTGTTCTTTTGTTTTCAAAAAAAAAATTTCGTGTTCTTTTATTTTTAATAATTAAATGTCAGATTTAAAATATATATTTGTATGCAAAGAAAAATAATACAAGGGTCCAAAATGTTTTATATAAACGTATTTTTAGCATAAATTTTATCAAAAAGTTACTTATAATATTTTGAAACACTATTTATCATAAACTTTAAATAAAAATTAAATTTAGGGGTTAAAAAAATGTTTTAAGACTCACTATAATTATTGAATCGGCCCTGAGCATTTTATATGTTAGACTTGTGGTGTGAGTCGTTTAATATAAACTTACCGAAAGAAAAATACTCCCACTTGTGAAAATATATTTTCAAAAACTAATAAAGATGGAATGTTATGTGGAATAACCGTAATTAGATAAGCTATTTTTACCAGATATTTTCCGAGTTTTTAAGCTAAAGTTTTGAGCTATGCAGATTCGTTTTCCATCTTCACTGGAGAACATTTATCATGTCACAAATTTTATATCTTTATAAAATTTGGCCTCTGATTTTCGATGTTCTATGGTCTTATGGTTCATCATGTTTTCCTCGGCTGCAACAACTACTCAGTGAAGAGGCTGGTCAGTAAAGTTTACACTTTGAAAATTAATACAAAAATCAGTATGTTGGTTGGTAATATCCCAATCTTTGGCGGGTTCTTTCTATGCTCTTTTGAGTTTTTTTATGTCATCTACTGGTGTTTTTTTTAGTTTATTTAACTTTTTTTTAAAAGCTGGTTATTTGAACATTTCATTCTTATAGTTTAAAACTAAACAGTGTTAAAAAATATATATATATATATCTTTATTATTAATTAACATTTTTATTTATTTATTAACATGACTCATGGAGATAACTATACAGAGTTTACTTTGTAGAAGAATCTAATATTTCCATTTTCAGTGTAAAAATATTCTGTAAGGTATGATCGACACCAAATTCATATTTATTATTTATATGTAGCTGAAAATCTATGGATTAGAATTGATGTTTAACTAAATTGTCAAGAGAAATAAACAAAATGAATATTCACGTTGAAAAATACGTTTGCGGAAAGCCATGATCAAGTTAATTAAGACCGTCATTACCTCCTCGTGACGTACTAATGTTCTAAATTCTGCCTACATCATGTTGAGTCACGAGATACATTTATTATATTAATGGAGACAGTATTATGTTATGGTTTGAGAACGAAATCTCCTTTTTATTTGCTGCCAATGGTTTATCTTTTAAAGTATTTGATTTTGAGTGGGGGGGGGATAAAAAAATCAGTCCAAAATTTCACACTCGTAGTGTATAATTTCACGTGGAGCAGCATTGAAAGACATTAGGGCTGTTCGTTTGGTTGCCGCAGGTACCGGCGGCAGCGGCAGCGTCAACATTTTGCGTCAATTCTTGTTCGTTTCGTTGACGCAGGAAGCTGCGTCTGACGCCGCGTCCTGCGGCTGACGCCGATAAAACCTGCGGTCGTGATATAATATGCGGCAGCGTCAGCGTCTGCGAAACGAACAACAACTGTCTTCATTGACGCTGCCGCCGCCGCTTACGCTGAAACCTGCGGCAATCAAACGAACAGGGCTATTGTCCAGGTGAGTTTTCTAAAAAATGATTATTCATTATACGATATCATTACATTCGTTCATTATTAAGTGTAGTTATAGATTCACCTTACTTCTTACACCAAACAAGGAATGTTTATGATTTCTATGAGAGAACATATTCTTAACAGAAATAAAATAGTGTTGAAACTTTGAAGGTCAAAAGTCAGATTCCGTCGGCACCGTCGGGGCAATCAGACGCCATGCATGCTTAGGTTCAAATTCAATGAAGCGGCGAGGACTGTGATTCGAGAAGCCGTCATTTTTCTCTTACAATTTTATTTTTATATTTTACCTTTCGGCGAAATAAGATTACGATGATAAATGTCTCAAAAATTTCCTTTAATAAAAACATATATATATGTATAAATCTGGACTTTAGAATATTGTAAATTTGTAATATAAATAATCAACGATCATACTGAAAACGATAAACGTGGAACTTATATTTAGCTATGTAGAAAGTAAAAAAGAAGAAGATCTAGTTAGCAATATGTAGAAAGATATAAATTTTTTTGCTAATTTTTCAGATCTCATGTGTAATCGTAAGTTCGATAGAGAATCATAAAAACTGAATATTGTGACACCGAGGCACTGAATGCATGCACGTAACGAACGTTGGACAACTTATCAAATCATAAGAATCGATCGTTCCATGTTAACTATATATATGTAATGAAATTTTCGATACATCATCTGTTTTATACATAACAATATCGTTTTTTGCTCATGATTCTTACAATTACCCATAAAAGAAATGGTATATATCGTAATACTTATATGAATTTACAAATAATTTGACATTCGAATTCGATAATTTCCAGTATGTTCAAATTCAATCGATGTGCATATATGTTATAGAGTATAGAAATTGGTTTTAGTGATAGTTAATTAACTACTCACTAATTACAGTCAAACTCAAACATAGTAAAACTTCTGGAAAACCTAACATACAGTGTTAGAGCAGGTGAGTCAGTAGACTTGCATATTCGAGTTATTTTGCTCCAAAAGTATAATTTAAATTATATTTTCTTGGCGTCTTGCGTTTTATAAGTATTCAAGATTCTCGGTTATGTTTTGATTACCTTCTTAACTGGTGTTATATGGTCGAAATATTATTTAATTAAATTATAAAAGAGAGGAAAACTAGCTAGTCAAATAATGTCTCGCGATCATATTCAGATCAATAATGATGGAATTGGAATTAACTGGCATGTAGTACCATCTAGGCATGTGGAGGAAATTTCTCGGAAAGAACACTTCATTTGCTCTTGAATGTGACTCCTTGCTCATATATGCTTATTATATATTACTCATAAGACTTACATAACTGTTCTTTTACGTCCTCTCATAAGTACTAATCATTGTAACACTATCGATTCGAAGAGTCTGAGTCTACCGTTTGAGTGATCCGTAAGTGAGGCTAGCTAATAGTCATTTTCATAAGTTGGTACACCAGTTTATGTCATATTATACCACTTGAGGGAATATATTCACCTTTCTGCTCTCATATATGTATCAATGATATCAATTGCTAATTAAATTTAAACACTATATTGCAAACAGAAAGATGTTGCGACTTATTTTAGATTTTTTTTTTTTTTTTTTGAGCAACTTATTTTAGGTTTCAATAAGAGAATATGAGAGCGGTGAGCTTTTTTCTTATAATGGGCCGGAGATATTTCATGGGAGCTGAGGTCCAGTGTCCAACCCCCAACAGAAATGTGTAATAGCATTTGGAAAAAGAAATATCAGGAGTCAGAAGATGGATACTTATTGAGCAAGAATGATCCATAAGCCTAGAGGCCCAATAGTCTTGGTACGAGTCTATTCCTTAGAATCCTCTGAAAAAATAGGTGCATGGAAGAAGATTCCGACAGATGAACACACAAAAAGAAGACAAAAGATTGTACAAAAGGAAAGAAACATTCTGACAACTTCATAGTCACGAGATTATTAACAAGGAGAAAATAAGAAACTCCGAGACTGGAAACGGAGCAGCATCATAGCGGCGAGCACGGACGTACGTCTCGTCGAATCAGTCTGGTGAATCGCCGTTGTTAAATATTGCAATGCAAATTCCAAACTACTTCGTTTTGGTTTTGTTTAATCTATGAACGCTTATCTATTTTCTCTAGTTTAGTCTAGCTGAATTTGCTTTTGGAAAGAGAAAAACAAAAACAAAAACTCACTAAACAATAAAACCTAGTTTCATTTTATTGATTATCAATTTAGCATCCAACCGTGGTAAATCATTTGGACCATACTAGTCGTAACACTATGAATTCTCCGTCCATAAAGTGGGTCGTGTGATCAGTGATTGTGATTTTGTCATGTGGCGAAAGTACAACACTTGATAATTTCGAAACATTTTTTCTTTACTCAAAATAACATCGAAACATTTATCAACGGGCCACATCAAGTAAGAAAAATAACAGAGCAAGAGGGAGAGACTGTTTAAGCTTGGCTTTTCGGGCACAGAAAAGACATGAGAGTATCAAGTGACAATGACTTTAGGTTTGAATCAAAACCTTATCTCCTCCCCAACACATCTATATATCAAAATTTCATAACTTCCATCGATGTGAGACAATAGAACAATGAAGAAAAACACTAGTCAAATAGTATAAAACTGAATTCATACATACATATATAATATATGAAATAGAATAATGAAAACTGAAAACCTCAGTGTGAGAAATTCTATTATTCTTATATTAACTATGTCACATAATATATTTTATGCGTGTAAATTCGATATGTGATAAGATATGGCACTGTACGCATGTCCCGAATCTGAAGAAAGAGATAGGAGAAGACTGAAGGAGAGTTTTTGGGCTTATCCACCAGCAAGAAGATGATAAGTGACATCCCAACACTTGTCCACCTGTTCTTGCTCTGTCCCTTTTATCATGTTCATTCGATTCCATAAAATTATAATTATTTTTGTTGAAATCAATCAATTTGTACGACTTGTTCCGATATGATTCTCTTAATAAAATATAATATCTATTTAGAGATCTTACCTAAAATCATTGATGTGAAAATAAAAATCTTACCTAAATGTCCTGTTTACGCTAATCGGGCGGTCGGATTGGACCTAACGCCTAAAGAAAAAACTGGGGATTAATCGGAAATTACACGGGGCGGAATTTTTAAATTGTTTACTACGTTATAAAACATGTTAATCTTTAATTGTGTATAACATTAATACATTTTCATGTTTAAGATTGTATAAAACACACAAATAGAATATATAAACTTAATATAGTGTAATTTTCATCAAAATTATGAATATAAATGATATTTAGAAAATTTTAGAACAAATAAATAAATAAAAATATTATTAAAAATAAAAAAATAAAAAAAAATAGATTAGGCGGCTAGGCGGTCATTTAGGCGATCTAGGCGGAAAAAATCGAATATCCGATTTTTTTAACCGATTTAACATAAATCGAGGCGAAAAAATAACGCGTAGTGTCCAGGCGACCGCGGCTAGACAGCCAATTTTTAGAACATGGCCTAAATGATACAAATACGGAAAGTTTATGTATTTGCATTTAATGTAGACGTTGAACTGTGTGGGCAATTCTGGATATCTACCAAGTGTATCAAAAAAAAAAGTATAAACTATACATTTATAGAGAGGTTGGTATTGACTATCTTAGTAATCCACTACATTTTAAATGAATAAAAGAGTTGAAACTATCAAATTGAAGATGAATAAAAAACACTTGACATTGTATCAACTAGAGCAAACATTGTAAAGATATTGACTTGGATGGTTTCATTTTGTAAATCTAATATGTAATCTGGTTTTCTATTTTTGATGTTATTTTGATATATATGCTTGTATAGAGAGCATCATCGGATCTAACATCTTTACATCAACAACTTTTTAGCGCAGGTTATATGTATGCTAAACACTTATTATCTGTTATCTTCTTCTTCTTCTTTTTTTTGTGCACCTATTATCTGTTATCTAAATCAGCATATACATATGTATTATTGTTGTCGTGCGGTCTAGAATGAACTAACCTAGTTTTAGTAGAGCCGAGCCTGTGAAAAGTAATACAGAAGTTGTGTTTCTTTGAAACTGAAAATTCGGTTTTGATATACAATCACATGTTTAAGTTATATTCGGTTTTAAAATTCGGTTATGATATTGATATAGAAACACATGTTTAACCTCTAATACTACAAACAAAAAGATACATATATTTTCAATATGTTTAAAGTTAATTCGGCTTGAATTGAAGTACTTTTGCTTCTGCATAGGCTATGTCATCACTGGCTATGTACTTAGATACGAAATTTATACTTTTCTTGGTTTATGATGGTACCGAATAAAATGGAATCAAAGTAAAAGATACTCGAATATGCAATGGAGCCTACTAATTAATAAAAAGATCCATTTATACACCTTTTAGTGGACACACAAACTTATATTCTCTAAAATCTAAATAAGTGAACGTTAGAGATACATGGTTTGTATCGTAACTCTTAGGACCATAACAATTTTTTTGAACAATTTATTTTCTTGTTTTGTCTATATCATGTCAGGCCAGCTAAGACGTTACAGCAAAACTTTGGCCTCATTCATATACAGAAATCCTCGTATCAATCAACCACTCAAATATATGGTGATCTTCAATTATTTATCTAATATATTTTCTGTTGAATTTTGCGGTGAAGGTGAAAACAATGCTCGACTTTCATATTTTCACAGTAATTTTTCATCTTATTTTGAAGACATGGTATTCAATTATATATGTGGTTCCATGTGTTACTTCTGTTTGGTCATATCCCTAGAACACATAAAAATATAAGATCTAAAAATGGCTAGGAGTTGTTTTATCATTGGAATGAACAAAAAGAATAGTAATATCATTCAAGAATGACAGAAATTTATTTAAACAAAACTGAATTCCACTGGCTTAACAAAAGAAATAGGACCAACGAGATTATTTACATTGAACAAAAACTCAATGAATTCAACCAATGTCACCACCATGAGGGCTGTTAATAGCAACTCAGAAAGTACAGGGGAAAATATGCAAAAACATCAACATTGAGAGGAGTGAATTAGACAACAGTTCCACTCTTCTCTGCTTCTTTCTTCATCTGCTGCTCTGTTTCTTTCAATAATACAAGACGAGACGGCGATCACATGAGGAACAAGAGTACTTGCGTTTGACCTTGAAACATAGTGGTAAGAAACAGAACAACCACTTCGTTTCAATATCTACCGCCGACACTTTTCCGCCGCAGTATGGACACACGCCCGGTGCTTGTTGTCGACCAAGCTCAGTCTTCTCCTCGTGATACACAAGCTCCAAACACATTTTTGCTTCTTCTTTTTTAACTCGGTGATCCCTTTTTGTGCCTATATATTGCTTCTGGACTTGTCCCTGCTTCTGGAAAGTGTGAAGAACAAGAAATGAAAAATTATTACCACAAAGGGGAAAATATTATAAAGTGTGAAGATGTTTCCTTTTGTTCACAAGGACTTTGCTGTAGGGTTTAGTAGTACAATAACAATGAATTTATAGAGGATGGAAGGAGGTTGTATATGTATAAATAATTTATATATTATGTATAAATAATAAGTCATATTCTAAAAAATCTTGAGTCCTGGAAATCAATTTTTAATTGACAGCTGCTTTCACGAAATATAAACCGTGTATTTTCTAACATAAATACAGATTTTTAAGAGATGGGAACAAAAAAGCTTAAGTCGACGAAAGAAACAAGTTAAATCTCATCTCAGGTTTCAAAAAATAAATAAAACAACACACTTAAAACAGATTTAACATGAGCCAGATAACTCATTAATCACATGGCAAGAACTCAGCTCCGTGTGTTGCCGTGTTGGGACAACTTACGCAATTCGTTATCATACTAATCATGCATTGCAAGCAGAAAGTTAATAGTTCCAATTCGTTCTAGTCCAAAAGAGTAGTAAACAAGGACAAGCCAAACACAACATAGTGCATATTTATGTAACATGATTAAGTTTATAATTAGCGTTAATGGTAGCTGAAAGACCAGATCCGTGTGTCTTGCCTATTCTTCTTCAGTTCTATCTGCTGCAACTTCAAGACCCATGTGTCCTGGTTTTCCCTTCCACGGTGTGGTTTTCCTTATTATCCCTTCTTCGTGATCAGTGATCACACGCTCATCTTGAGGATTCACCATTATACTTGTAGAAGATCGCATTTTTGGCCTTCAGCCTTCTCATGGGCGTCTGCCGTGTCTTCTTTTATTGGGAGATCGATGATAACCTATTAAAACTATGGAAAACACAAAAATAAAAAAAGATTTAGAAATTCAGAGACGAAACTGTAAAAGTTGAAAATAATAGAGACGAAACTGTAAAAGTTGAAAATAATAGAAAACTAAGTGATTTGCCCGCATACGTGCACATAATTTTCTTACAAATACTTATTAGTTTATAATTTAGTAATTCAAAAACCAGTATGATAATATATAAAATTTCATCAATATATATATTTATTATTGTAAATTTTAAAAACACTCACATATTCAAAATATTTTATAAAATATCCTGATTCAAATGTTTTTCTCAATTAATGTTAATTATAAATTTTTTACATCTTAAATTTTAAAAATATTATTTTCAGATAACAACACAATATATATAATAATTATCTTACATTTTAAAAAAAAAAATATTTTGAAAATTTTATTATATTAATTTATAATAAATTATCTAATATAACTTGTAAATCTAATATTATTAATATAAAATTCGTTTTTAATTAATTATATAATGAATTATTTACAAAATTTTGTTTTTCATTAATCTATAACTACACATCTTTGTTTTTTTTTTAACTTAATAAAAGAAGGAAAAAATGATGTTTGTGAGAACAAATTGAAAACAGAAACTGTAACAACATGTTTATCTTGATAATATACACTAATTATATTTATTTTATAATATATTTCTGTTTTTTGGTTATTTTTATTTTTGTTGTAAATATTTTAACACTTACAATACTTAATTTAAAATAATAATATTATATAAATTAATGAATTAATGATTCAGTTAAAAATTACTAAAACATGATAAATAGGCAAAATTCTCTAAAATTATGGAGAATATGACAACTAGACAAATTAACTTCTCAAATAATAGTATAGATTAACATTTATCTATAATATGTTATCTCATATTAGTTTAGTAAATTATGTTAGATCATTTACACAACAATAACCACGGTCTAACCAAAATTTTAAATTAATTTAAAATCTATATTATTAAAGATAAATGTTAATTTAATATTTTTATTGTTTCTAGATTCGTCTCGATCCTCTATATTTTTTTTAATCTTTGTGTTTTACATAACCTTGATAAAACGATTTTTCAATATCTTTAGTTACTGCAACCACCTTCTAGATGATCTCCAAGGGTGGGGGAGCAGTCAATACCTGCAAAAGAAAAGGTTTGTTTTCTTCTTTTTGGCAGAGAATAGTTGCAAAAGGCATGGGCACGAATCGGATATCCGGGTTTGAGAATGTATTTGTGATTTGCTTCGTATGTCACGAATATCTAATTTTTCGGTTTGCTTTGCTTCGGAAAAATACGGATATTCGGAAAAACAGATATCCGAAAAATAAATAGATATTTGCGGATATTTACGAATACTTACGGATATCTCAAATGTTTTGATTGATACAAATAATCTTAAAAAATTGATAAAAATTTGTTTTGTAAAATATTTGTTTGCATGATATATGATAAAAATTAAAAGAAGTAGTGAATCTACATATTTTGTAAAAAAGTTGAACTTAGTTAACAATTATAATAACACAAAACTTAAGAAAAAAATTATAATTGTCATAAATATATTCTCTTCCTTTTATGTAATATTTTTATATAAGTAATAGAATTTATCAAATCATATGTTAGAATAATAATTATATAATTTTATACATTAAAAACTTTAAATATAATCAAGATATACATGTATTTATATATTACCGGATCGGATCGGATATCCGCTTCCCAAAATTTTAATATTTTTGATTTGTTTCGATTTTTAACAGATATTGATTTTTAGTATTTGGTTTGCTTCGAAAGTTTACGGATATCCGGAATTTTCGGATCGAATCGAAACGAATAACGAATCGAATCAAATTTAATGGATAAAATGTCCAGCCCTACTATCAATATTGCTATCAATATTGCTTTTGATTAGAAAGCAATTTAGGTGAAGAGAAAACAATGTAACCAAAGTTCTAATAGAATAAGATAATATAAGAAAAAGAATAAAGGGTATTCAGTTGCACTAATGCATATATATCACACAATCAATCGATGTGTACGATTTTATTAGAAGAACATAATTTGTAATATGGAAATTTTGATCAAATCGATACAAAAGACAATGGAATGAAAAAGGTGACGCTTAAAAAAGAAGAAACAAACAATTAAAAAGCACATTCTATCATGGAGCAACTTGGCAACTTATGTTTACACAAAGAACACTGCGGTCAAGCTCCACTTCTTAAAAAGGCAGTATAAATAAATAAATAACATCATTTTTTGTTAGCAAATAAATAAATAAATAACATCATTTTTTGTTAGCAAATAAATAAATATATAACATCAGAATAAGAAATATATATATATATATATATGAAACTACAAACAGAAATTAATTAATTAAAGGTAAATGCTAATCATCAAAGTAAACTTGGATTATGTTGGGTAGACAAGTACCCATGAATCCTTCCTCCTCGTATATAGAGATGTCAAATGGGCGGGCTATAAATGGGTGGCCCGTGTCCAAATCGATATGGTCCAAAATGGACAGACCCAGATTAAACCATAATTAAAATTTGTCCAGATGGGTGAACCCAATTATATTCATGGACAATATTGGGCTTAACCACTTGGACAATGGGCGGCCCAATAAACTTAAATGTCTAGGGTTTGAAAAATTGGGAGAAAACACAAATCACCTTTTTTTTTCTTCCCGTCTCACTCTTGTGTTTTTTCTTCGTGTTTGATTCTTCCTCTTCGAATCATCGTCTTCGATTTTTCCTCTTCGAGTCCTCGTCTTCGATTCTTCCTCTTCGTGTTCGATTCTTCTTCCTCGTCTTCGTTCTTCTTCAATTTTTTTTCGATTCTTCACCAACTTCTGATTTCATCATCTCTTAAGATTTGATTTTTCGTGATTTGTGTTATGGGTTTTCACTATTAGCTACTGATTCGTATCATCTACTAATATTGTGTTATGGTTTATGTGTTAAATAGATCGGTGATTTGTGTTCATAACGAAGTTGGTGGCGAGTCTGGCGACTGTTTCTGTTTCCGCAAGTCAGACGAAATTACGAATTTTTTAAACTTATCTTGAATTTTTTATAACTTTGAAACATGAAGTTTATACCTCCCAAACATAGGTTAATTACACTTATGCCCTCTTTTCGTCGTTTTTGACCATCAGTAAATTCATTTGAAAAACCTCTTTCACCCACTCTTCCAACAAACCGTTAGCAAAACATCCACACCCTTTCTCTGTGTACAACTTCTCCATCAACTCCGGCTCCACGGTAAGCTCGAGTCTCTCTTCCTGTTGCAAGACTCCTTGATCTTCGCCACGAAGAACTTAGCTGTATATTCTTTGGACAAAACGTTGAAACCAAACGGGTTCTTGATTGAATCTAGCAAACGTTCTACACATCCGCTTGAGGTTTGACTGGCCGGTTTAGCTGCTTCTTCTTCTTCTTCTTCGGCATCAACACTTAGGTTTAGGTCAAGAGCACTCGCCTGTCTTGAGAACTGTTTCTTAATGTTGCTTATGTCGCAAGCCAATTGTCCTTGTCCTCCTCTTCTTGGATTCTTAGTCTTGATCATTGTCAGTGCAGCGTCAGACTTGTTTTTTCACATTTATCCTCTTCTATCATCAGAAGGAAGATCATTTGGCTCTTCATCCCTAGAGAAGCATCCAAATCTCCAGAATCCATCCAAGCTCAACTATAGTAGACAAGTTCTGTCGTCTGAACTTAGACGCAGAACTAGATGTTCACGAGTTTTGCTTCAGAGTTTGATGAACTGTTGCAGCCAAATTCTCAATTTCTTTCTTTTTGTAATATATATGTAAAGAGTTTCACGTGATTTTAATATTGATAAATTTTTTGGACTTCCAAGCTCAAGTTCCTTATATATTAATCAAGTCTCTTTCATATTTCCGATGTGAGATATTCTCTCCAATACCCTTCCTCGAGATAATGGTATGTATAACCATTAATCTCGCAGAATCCATCGTACTCCTTTCGAAATCATGTTTTATTTTCTAGCGATCTCTGTGGAATTGAGCCTTCTATGGACCATCAGCTAATGGGATTATCAGGCCACTGTTCGGGCCGGATTAATGGGTCAGGGTATTGGACCCTCTCTGATACCATGATAAATTTCTTGGACTTCCAACTTTAAACCATTTGACAATTAGTAGAAATGCCTAAGTCCCTTATATATTACTCAAGTCTCTTTCATATTTCTAACGGGGGATCTTCTCTCCAATATTTCTTTTAGTTGTATGCACTTGATTAACCATTTTGATGTTGTGTTATCCTAAGATTATGAATTTATGAGTGTTAGGACCGTTAATTATCTCGAGGCCCATCGGCAAAGAATATGTAGAGTAGGGGCGTCACCGACCAGACTCTATAAGATAGAGAGCTGCGCAGCATAGCAGATATGAGACCCATAGCTCAGCTGTTGACCTACTAGACTGGCTGATAGAGGGAAAATGCAAATGTCAAGCAAACCAGAAAATTATCATTTTAACACAATATTTCGTTAACACATTAAGCACATGCAATTTGCAAACTTGTAAATTGGGAATATTCAAACGGGCTAAACTCATAATTCATTTCTATCTGGGCCGAACTCATAATGTATACATACGTGCCTCCTATGACCCAATATATTTCTTGTGGATTTAGAGATAAATTTAGGTCGTCAAAGTTGGTTTAACCGAAATCTCTACGCACAGAGAAGATATGGTAATATTAGGTTGAACCGAAGATCTTGACCAAAAAAATAGATTGAACGGAAGATAAGTTTGGATTTCGGTTTTTGATACTAAATACAGTTTTGTCATTTTAACATTTTTCACACATATTAATAAAGTGATTAAGATGTATTTAAATTGTCATTAATTACACTTATTTGACCAAAAGTATTTGAAATAAATAAAATTATTTATAAAATCAATATAGTTTGTAATTAATTTCCAACTGAAAATAAGTATAATCTGCAATATAATTTTAAAGTGATATTTTTTATTGATAAGAAAAAAATGTTTGAATGACAATTACTATGAAACAAATAAAGTATGTTAATTTAAAAATATTTTTAAACATAAGCTGAATTATTTATTGTCAACATTAGCTGCAATTGTAATAAACACTAGATTTCAATCCGTGCAACCGCGCGAATTTTTGTTTTCATTTATTTTTATATAAATATTCCGTTTTCAATTCTAAATTGGTATATATTATAATATATATGTGTCTATCAATTTTTAAAACATAATAAGCTTACTGTATATTTTTTTCATTGAATATATTGTTTTAAACTTTCACATGTCTTTGTATCTTCTTCTATATATATATATTTTCGGATTATTATTTCATTATTAAAATCATAGCTATATATATAAAGATTAGTAAAATATTGTTTTATTGTCATATTCAAAGATATTGTAAAATTTCACAAATTTAGAAAGTTTTTTAAAAATTAAACTTTTTGCTTCATAGATTTATATTATCGAGTAAATAATTAAACATTTAGTTTTTGTTTAATTTTTAAAATAAAATATATAGTTTAAAATTTGTTTTCATTGGTTCAAGGTAGCAAAGATTAATTATTGTTAGATAATATAATTTTTGTTATTTAAAAAAAAATCTTTATAATTTAAAAGTTAACATCGACAAATATTTAAATAATTAACAAATAGAGATATAGTATTATAACATTAAATTATATCTATTTAATTTATACTATTTATAAATCCAATGGATTATCATCTATTGTTTAAATCCAATTATTGATAACCCAATAAAAATTTCTTGTATGTCTAAAATTTAAGTGATAAGATTAGATATTAAATTTAACATGACTTTATAAGAATAAGTCTATTTTAAAAAAAATCACACATGAATCAAGGTCGTGACTTCTGTTTTAATATATAAGATTACGTAAGTTTACGGCTAATTTTAGCTCCACGTCGATGCTTTATATTCTAGAAGTCTCGGCATCTCATTTATGCAAATCGAAATAAGTTAGAAGTCGAAGTGTCCACTTTACAAAATAAAATATTATTAGTATCCGACAATGCTGGGAGTGATTAGTTGTCACTTACACCTGATATCATTGATTTAGTTTCAAAAAAAAAATATCATTGATTTATGAATGTTCCATAGATAATAGCTAAGGCTTAGAGTCCGGTAACGTGCGGCATAACCGTAGACAATGGCGTATCCATGAGTGAATTCTACTGGGTGGACAAATACTACGTAAACTAGATTAAGTTTGCGCGGAATAAACATTATATATAAAAATTATTTTATGTATTATATGTTCTTACATATTATGAAATAATAAATATATATTGAATAATTAAAAATCAGTAACTATTACATATATAATTAAATTGGTGCGAACGTATAAATCAATTTTATTAATCCAAA
>NC_027754.1:45217418-45224400 GCF_000695525.1 Brassica oleracea var. oleracea
TAAATTTTTATAATATGGTTATTGTGATTTTTTAAAATTATTTTAATAGTTTAAAATTAAACAAATTTGATAGAAGATACATTATTTTTTTATCAGATCTTTATTATTCAAAATCATTAATTGTCATATATACTTTAGCCACATTAGGCAATTCCGTAATCTTTATTTAAGGAAATAATAAATGACATTAATAATGAATTTATGATTAGTTTAATAAAAAGCTTATTATATAATTAGATGGACCAACATATTTCTCTAATAATTCTAAGAATCATCCTAGTGATGACACGTGGCTACAAAAATAAGTCGTAATGTTTCACAAATAACATATAGGGGATTTGCAAATTATTGTAGATATGCAAATATATGTAACTGTTAAGAAAAAACTAACTTTTACAAATTTTATGGGTGCATATATAGGCACCCCCACTTCATGCTCTGGCTTCGCCGCTAACTTCAAAACAATTGCGGTTCGGTTCTAATAGTAACAAAAATATATAGATACACATGTATATATAGAAATTTTTATTACTATTGACAGCGGTGCAGTCCGTCACCATTTGAAGCCTAAATATTCTTTTACTATCCAATATTTAACCAAATTTTCTTTTTGTTGATGCACATAAATTGAATGTTCAGAAGTTTGAATCTTATATATTAAAACAGAAGTCACAACCTTGATTCATGTGTGATTTTTAAAAAAATGGACCTAATAGACATATTCCTAGAAAGTCATGTTACATATAATCTCTAATCTTATCATTTAAATTTTGAGCTTACCAGAAATTTTTATTGGGCTATCAGTAATTGGATTTAAACAATATATGATCCTTTGGATTTATACATAAGTTAAGTAGATATAATTTAATTTTGTAATACTATACCTCTATATGTTAATTATTTAAATATTTGTTGGTGTTAACTTTTAAAATTATAAAGATTTTTTTTAAATAACAAAAATCATATTATCTAACAATGATTAATCTTTACTACCTTAAACCAATGAAAACAAATTTAAAACTATATAATTTATTTTAAAAATTAAACAAAAACTAAATGTTTAATTATTTACTCGATAATATAAATATATGAAGCGAAAAGTTTAATTTTTTAAAAACATTCTAAATTTGTGAAATATTACAATATTTTTGAATATGACAATAAAACAATATTTTACTAATCTTTATATATAAAGTTACGATTTTAATAATGAAATAATAATCTGAAAATATATTTATAGAGAAGATACAAATACATGTGAAAGTTTGAAACAATCTATTCGATAAATAAAATATACCGTAAACTTATTATGTTTTAAAAATTGATAGATACATATATATTATAATATATATCAATTTAGAATTAAAAACAAAATGTTTATATAAAAATAAATGAAAACAAAAATCTGCGCGGTTGCGTAGATCGAGATCTAGTGAATTCTTAATCAAAATAATACCAAAGTTATGTCATAATGTAATGCTCCATACATGTGGTACCAACAGAAGTATATTGATATATTTTTATTTAGCCATGGGATTTTATTATAATTATCTTTCTATGATCACCAAGATCATGTTGGGCCACCCAAGCCACGACTTAATAATGTAAAGACAAAATCGTAAGGAACTAAACACTGTTCTGCTTTTCCTTTTATTTTTCTTAATAACCAAAAAAATATTCGAAACTTTAAGCTGTAATCTATCTAGGTCCCATAATCTCCCAATTTTGTCATGATAAGGCTTTTTTACTCTTAATTAACTGGCGTACAAATATGAAATAAACAATCAAGAACCAATATAACCAGAAGATTAACAGGAAAAGAGGCCCAGCTTGGTATACAACAGTTCTGGAGAAAGGAAAGTGCAACCCAGTTTCAACTAGTCAAAGGCAAACAATTACGACAATGAGAGAACCTTGTTTTGTATCCAAGTTGCTGTAGATCTAACATTTAAGTGTCTTCTAGCCAATGTATCGCTTCGGAATCATGAATTTGCCTAATGTGTGTGTATTAACATTAACAATATAAAAACTTAAAATATTATATAACTCAAATAACGGCTACACTTGACCGACCAAGTCAACACAAATAATATCGAAGGAGTTAAACATTTTCCTCGTGGGAAATAAACGGGTTTGAGTGTGGACATGTACGTGTTTGTGCTCGTCAGCTTCATACCTCCCAATTCTCCAAGGTCATGTGATTTTAATTACTTAAACAAACTATGAAATATACCATTACAATCCACTACAAATAAAACTGCATATGCAATTCGAAATATATATTGCAATTGGTTATCATTTGACATATATATATATTATTTATTTGTGTTTAAAAAATTATTTATTTATTTAATGATTAAGAAGTTTTGGGTTTGAAGATCTGTATAGTTTGTAAGGTGAGGCAAAAATATTTTAAATTAACCTTTTTTATGAGAATAGACTCTTTCTAACGGAAATCGAACAGATCTTTTAGATTTTTACTAAATGATTCAAGAGTTTTTAGCCATAAGCCATGTAATTAAACTCCACGTTGGCGACATATATACTTTCTATGATATTTGACTCTTTTATACCTTAAATTTATAGTTGTACTATTTTGTATGGAACCCCCATAAGACTCGAGCATATTGTTGTAAGTAAAAGAGAAAGATGCCACAGTTTCTGGTTTTTCTTCTTTTTGGGACAAAATAAATCATTTTTCTTAGATCTCTGAATTGAACGGTCAAGATCGTGTATTATTTCAGGAGATTAAGATCCTACATGTCCCACGTGCATAAAAAACTGCATCATCTATCTCTCTCTTTCAGAGTCTTTTGTCTATAAAAGCCTTTCGGCCCACACTTGTTTGAAGACAATACACTTACTCAAAAGACAGAGAGATAGAGCAAAAGAAACCTTCCATTTCAAGAAAGCATCATTCTTGTTTGTTTGTGTGTCCGAAAATGGAAGATCTCGAAGATGAGTACAAGAATTATTGGGAAACCACAATGTTCTTCCAGAATCAAGAACTCGAATTCGACAGGTATTTTTAGAACATAGTAATATCTTTTTTCTTTTTGTTTTTTTTGTTTGTTAGTTAGTCATTATACATTAAATGAGATTTGTTTAAATGATTTAGTTGGCCGTTGGAAGAAGCGTTTTCGGGTTCCGGCGATTCGAGTTCGCCGGACGGAGCAGCAACCTCTCCGGCTTCTTCAAAGAACGTTGTCTCCGAGAGGAACCGACGGCAAAAGCTTAACCAGAGACTTTTCGCTCTCCGATCAGTCGTTCCCAACATAACCAAGGTGTGATTCATTCCATATTAATTTTATTCAACCGTCTCTTTTATTTTATTTTTTATCCAAATAATTTAATGATAAGTTTCGTCACAAGCAAATATTTTCTTGGGTCAATACAAATTAAATAATCTAGTGAACTTTTCTCTTCTTTCTTTTAGAGGCAAACAAAACCATTGTTATAGTTAAACCAGATTTTGATCCTCTGAAACCATATCAACCGAAACTAAAATATGATTTCGTAAGGGCATAGGCATCTATGGATATATTAAAGAGTATATTAAGAATAAACAATAATACTAAAAGATTAAAAAAATAAGAGAGAATACGAAAAGGTCTCTCATATAAAAAATTATTTTGATTAGTTTCAAATTTTGAAAGGGTTTCTCATCGAATGTGAGTGGCGGCATCTCCAACCCTACTCTATTTTTTACTTCAGACTCAATTTTGGAGTAAAATCTTCTCCAACCCCATTCCATATTCAACTCCAAAATAGAGTAATGACTAGAGTTACTCCATCTCCACTCTATTTTTTCCTCTAAAATAGAGTAAAAGTGAATATGCAGTAAGAAATGCTCCAACCCAACTACATATCCCACTCCATAATGAAATTTACTTCATAAATTAAGTAATCTATTTTTTGTTTGTTCATCACTCCATTATGGAGGAGAAATGGAGTAGGGTTGAAGCAATTTTACTCTATTTTCACTTTTACTTCATTTTGAAGGAAAAAATGGAGTTTTACATTGGAGATGCTCTTATGGAGTAATCTCACCCATTACCTCATTTTGGAGTTGAACTTTTTCTATGAAATGGTCCTTTTAATAATTCGGTAAATTATTTTCGAAACTACCAAAATCGATGAAGTATTATTCAAACGGAATAGATGAGTTTTTTTAATCTTGTGGGTCAAAATTTTGATTGATAACATTTGTACTTGTTGAACTTGATATATGCACAAACAATGAGACCCAATACATAATTCAAATTACAAAACAAAACTTTGTTTTTTCTTTATGTTTTTTTAATGCATACAAATATTTTTGAATTAGAAAAATTGCATATGATAAAAACTGCACGAATTGAAATTGGAAGATAATCTCTAGTTGTATTTTTAATGATAAATATTTAATTTAAATAAAATATATTATTATGGAAATTTTGTAAACATAAAATAGTTGAGTTAATTGTTAAATTTTTATAAGTTGAAAGTTTTACTAACAATTATTAACTAAGTAAGAAAATGAATATTCTTTTTAGAGTAAAAAATGGAGTAATACATTGGAGTAAAACTCAACTCCATTTTGGAGTAAAATTTGGAGTAATACATTGGAGATGCTCTAAGTACCTTGATGACATAGTTTGTATACGTGTAATATGATTGATCAGATTTGGATTTACTTCAATTATGTTTTTAATACATGTATACACAGTTGGACAAGGCATCTATCGTCAAAGATTCGATTGATTATATGCAAAAACTTATTGATCAAGAGAAAAGATTAGAAGCAGAGATCCAAGAGCTGGAATCACGATCAATATTGGTAGAAAATCCTACAAGAGATTACGAATGTATCAATAATTTCTTGGAAAATCAGCAGCAAGATCTCTCAGACAATAATGTCACGAGATCAAAGAAGTTCAGGCAGATGGATTACAATACTTCTGGATCATCATCAGTTGCTAGAGTACATAATCAATCCCTCATTGAAGTTCTCGAAGTAAGTAGTATGCATCTTTGTTATGTTTTTGTTTTGTATATTTACCAATAGTAAAATTTGATTCCAAATTTTTATAAAATGAAAAGATGAAGGTGACGTGGATGGGAGAAAGGACAGTGGTGGTATGCATAACATGTAGCAAGAGGAGAGAAACAATGTTGCAGCTTTGTAAAGTGTTGGAGTCTTTGAATCTCAACATTGTCACTACTAACTTTTCTTCCTTCTCCACTCGTCTCTCCACTACACTCTTCCTCCAGGTAACTTTCGCTCTTTCTGTATCTCTTTTTATTTTTTACATTTTCAGAAGTGTATATTTGGTGAATTTACTATATTTGTGTTAATTAGCACAAATGTAATGAAACATATATCATTGTTTGAGGTTAAAGTTTGAACTCTATACAACGTAATTACATTTTTTAAATGTCTTGTTTTGGTTCATACGCTTATTTTGCCGTGATCGAATTAAGTTATATGTTTTTTAACAAAATATACTTATATAATCAGTTAAGAACATTCTATAGTTGCACAAAAAAAAGAACATTCTATCAAAAATTGTTTAGACTGGTATTCTGATGTTAATTAGCTATAAAACTAGCTGATGGCACTTGCCGCCCAAACATATTTGTCCATTTATTCGGTCACAATTATTCAGACTTTTCGATATTAGTAGAAATATATATTTAATTTATAGCAAATTTAGACCTTAATATATTTTTCATTTTGGTAATTTGGGAGAAAAAAAGTTGTCGCCTGACGGCACGTAGACAAGTCCTTTCAATCAATCAATTAGGTGATAAAAGTATAAAACATATGACTAAATAGTCTAAACATGCTTTAGTAAAAGTGGATTCATCATTGGTTAAAGGAAATTGCTTGTTCTTTCTGATTAGTACAAAAGAAAAATTGTTGATACTATTATAACATAAACTTTGAAATGATCCTCCACCCCTTTACCAACTGAAGCACTATGATCATCTACTCATCAAGCACTATGATCACCCACTCATTTACCAAATCAAGCACCATCTTTGATATTTTATGCATTGTTGTTCACTATAAATACCATCACTCATCTCACTCTTTTGTACACCAAAAACAAGAACAAGAGTTTATAATCAAAGAACCATTACATCTTCTTCTTCTTACTTATAATAAACTCTCTCACTTATAGTAGTGTTATTTGCTTCCTACGGGTATTAAATTCTACTCTTATTTAAATTTCTCGATACTATAAATTATAAGTTATTTCATAACACGTTATCAGCACGATCACTCTGCGATTCGGTAAAATTTATTTGTATCATTTATACCCTGTTATAATGGTCGGTATACCGCCTCTACTATTATTTATATCATGTTATAATGGCCGGAATACCGCCTATATTATTTACTAGTAATTTAATTTATTTATTGGTCGGCCGAGCCGCCTTATATCCTGTTTATTATTTATTGGTCGGCCGAGCCGCCTTATATCCTGTTTATTATTTATTGGTCGGCCGAGCCGCCTTATATCCTGTTTATTATTTATTGGTCGGCCGAGCCGCCTTATATCCTGTTTATTATTTATTGGTCGGCCGAGCCGCCTTATATCCTGTTTATTATTTATTGGTCGGCCGAGCCGCCTTATATCCTGTTTATTATTTATTGGTCGGCCGAGCCGCCTTATATCCTGTTTATTATTTATTGGTCGGCCGAGCCGCCTTATATCCTGTTTATTATTTATTGGTCGGCCGAGCCGCCTTATATCCTGTTTATTATTTATTGGTCGGCCGAGCCGCCTTATATCCTGTTTATTATTTATTGGTCGGCCGAGCCGCCTTATATCCTGTTTATTATTTATTGGTCGGCCGAGCCGCCTTATATCCTGTTTATTATTTATTGGTCGGCCGAGCCGCCTTATATCCTGTTTATTATTTATTGGTCGGCCGAGCCGCCTTATATCCTGTTTATTATTTATTGGTCGGCCGAGCCGCCTTATATTCTGTT
>NC_027754.1:45227277-45227478 GCF_000695525.1 Brassica oleracea var. oleracea
CAAATGGCAAACGTCGAGAAACTCCAGTTCCCGGCTCTGAAAATAACCGGCGAAAATTATGTCAGATGGGTCACAAATGTGAAACCTTATCTTGTAATAAAAAAAAGAAATATAACCGAAGCGATAAAAGTCGGTAACAAATCGCCACCCGAGTATATAGCCGAAGCGATAATCTTCCTGAAGAAGCATTTAGATGAGAAT
>NC_027754.1:45230884-45253029 GCF_000695525.1 Brassica oleracea var. oleracea
GTGTTATAAGATAAACTTTGAAATGATCCTCCACTCCTTTACCAACTCAAGCACTATGATCATCTACTCATCAAGCACTATGATCACCCACTCATTTACCAAATCAAGCACCATCTTTGATATTTTATGCATTGTTGTTCACTATAAATACCATCACTCATCTCACTCTTTTGTACACCAAAAACAAGAACAAGAGTTTATAATCAAAGAACCATTACATCTTCTTCTTCTTACTTATAATAAACTCTCTCACTCATAGTAGTGTTATTTGCTTCCTACGGGTATTAAATTCTACTCTTATTTAAATTTCTCGATACTATAAATTATAAGTTATTTCATAACAGATACAACCCAAATTAGCATTTTAGGGAAATCACTACAAATTCAGAAGGTAAAGGTTTAGACGGACCCATTTAATGACCACTTTGTTCAAACATTTCTCCACTAAGTGGTCCTTAATTGACACTATTACACCGTAAGTATATTTATTTAACACTCTTGGTTATATATTTCAATAATCAATAAACTAAAGCTTCAATTATTGAGGTGGCCTCGAGCCCATCACTTCTTTTTGAATTTTGCATTGACTTTTTCTAGGGGTTAGATTCTCTCAAAAGCTTACCTTAATCAAATTTCTGTGGAAGTCATTAAGTGCATCGTGTCGCATAACGCGTCGTCAAAAACGTATAGCAGCATCTGAAAAACGTGGCTATTTATAACCCTCACACGCTTTTACATTTTGTCTCTTTCCTCTTACAGTTTCGCACGTGATTTTCAGAATTCAAAAATGTCATTTATGTTACAAACTTTTTTTAGTTAAATAAAAATGATTTTTCACAAAGTGTTATTTTAATGATTTTTGGTTAAATAAAAATGTCATTTCAGAATTCAAAAAAAAAATTTACATTTAAATAGCGAATGTTATTTTAATTTTTTTGGTTTTATAAATAATTTTATTTATTTCAAATATTATTAGTTAAATAGGTGTAACTAATAAGATCATAAGTATATATTAATTTTTATTTTAATTTATGTAAAAAATGTTAAATTAACAGTTTTTTTTTTTGCAAAATGAAAGAAATAATAAACGATTAACAATATTTACCTATGCTATTCTCAAATTATGTCAAATTTTCATGTGTTTTAACTTCAGATGAAATGATTCCAAATATGTTTAATGCAACGTATAATATTTTATTTATTTATTTTATGGAAAGCTATAGTAGTCCTAGTGTAGCCCCTTTGTTATTATTCTTTTTGACAAAATTTATATTAAAACAAAACTAAAATATGAGGTATTTTAATCCGTAAACCCAATCTTTTTCTTTTGTTCTGGGTTTTTGGTAGTTCTTATGTTTGCTATATTTAGTTTTAATAGTTCAGTCTATTTTTCTTATTATAGTAGTAGGACTTAACATTCTATTTCTTACATAATTGATTATAATAGTCTGTTGTTGGTTGGAAAAACAATTACTACAAATGTGAATATTTCGTGAATAAAACGAATATAATAATATTGTGTTGTGTTCTCCCACATTTATAATATTTTAGCTCTAATAATATAATCAGACGCTAAAAATACAGTAAAGTAGACTATTGAGAAATGGATTCATGGAAATTGGGGAGTTGGTGAAATCTTACTCCGATAATTTTTCCTAAAAAGTGGATCATTTCATTTTCCGACCTGTCTTTATATGTCGTTTTCAAATCACGTAAAGCAATTATTCACCTTTTTGTTTCCACGAAGAATAATTATATTAATGCCATTTCTCAAAAAATAAATAAATAATTATATTACGTACGCTTGTAGTATATATTATGTTTTATAGTTTTCTTTATCGAATTATTCTAAGATTAAATTATAATAGTCAACTTATATTGAGATTTTCTGTGATCGTTAGGACTTTTAATTTTGGTTAAAATTTGATTTTGTTCAAATTTTCAATAAAAAGAAACCAAAACTTTTTCAAACCAAGCTACATGTTTTCTTATATATAATGAAGTATGTCAGTCAATCAGTCTTGGGTTCGAATGCATTTTACAACGAAATACTGGTCGTTAAGTAAAAACATAAACATCCTAAATTTTATAACCTAGACTGAGTTTGGACTTCAAAATTAATTTATATTAGAGGAAATATATTGTATGATGTTTTTTTTTATTTGTGTCAATATATATGAACGGGATTTTAAACTATAATGCTGAATTTTGCAGGCGGATGAAGAAGAAAGGAGTACATTAGAGACAAAGATACAAACGGCAATCGCAGCTTATAATGATCCAAGTTGTTTTATCAACTTCTAGTTTATTTCTTTGTACTAAAACCTGTTCTTTCATGCAATAATATTTGTGAAGAGGTATTGTTTTGTGTGATGGTACTATCGTAATGGTGTTTATTCGAGCTTTAATTTTACCTTCTGTTTGCCAATGAGAAAGTTTTAGATCAAGAAACAAGTGAAGTAGATTCTCCTCTTCCCATTTCTTCTCAACCAAGCATTGAGTTTCCAGTAGCTGAGTCTGTTGATGAAGCGGACAAGGAAGATAGAACTGTGGTTGTAAGTAAGGAGCGTACTAAGGTTGTACCAGGAAAGTTCCAGTGGTTTTGGAAGTTTGGACGCAATCTCATTATATATATAGGTATCCTATTTTTGTACTGTAAAGTATTGATTCTTAGAGCACAGAATAAATAAAGGAAGTCGCATACATTAAGTTGTTGAAGATTTGACTCTAAAGGTTAAAATTCTTCCTGAGTTGCTTCTGTTGAAGAAGTGTGCAGAAAGAAAAAAGATTAGACTCTATGTTGTGGAAGCCAGGGAGTAGTGATGTTATGAAGCCGAAAACAATCATCTGAATCTCTTTCACTATCCCCCACCATTGATTCCCTTGTTGTGCTGCATCCACATTTTCGTTTGCGTTTGCTCTGTTCCTGTTGTCAGCTCCATTCTCTTGTCCCTCTGCACAAACAAATTGCTTCTGCATAAGTTGTTGCTGTGATGACTTCAGATAATAACCATGGGAAAGAGAGAGAGATTGCAAGAAAGTAATATATTACCGGGAGCTGCATCTTCGTTTAGTGGCACTGCAGCTGCTGCAGGAGGATCATTATCAGCAGGTCGATTAGGCCGAGGTGGCGGTGGCACTGCTGCTCTATGCATACCTTGTGAGAGCCATCGCACAAACGGTGCAAGAGCTCCAGTCTGGTATCTGTCAAGTTCCCCAACACCAAACAGAGATCAGAATCTGATAGTGGCTGTAATCAGATCTCAGATAAAAAACCAGATTCTCTAAACACTTACAAGTAAATGATGGTGGCGAAGATCACAAGAACAGCGAGCCTCTGTCTCGATCCATCAGCAAGCTTGAGTATAAGGAAAATGTAAAGCTGGAAGGCGATCTCGAATCTCCGTACCACCACTTGCCTCTGATGTGCAGGCTGTTGCTGTTGGTCTAGCTCTGAACCCTGCCCGGCTTGCGCTTGGTTCTCTCTCCCCCACCCTCACTCTCATTACTTGGTCTAGCTCTGAACCAAAAATATAAAAAACCCATCAACCCCAAAAGAAAAGACACAATATCAAAGCCTATAAACTAAGTGATTTGACCTAAATGAGGCAAAAGGATCAACTTTGCAATTACAAGATCAAGAAGCCTATAGTTTTCTACACTTACAGTCATCTAAAGTATCAAACTTTGATGTTAATTCTTATGGCTAACCAATGAATATGATTCCAAATCAAACAAACCTACCTGGGGCTTGAACACAGCTACTTCGCCTGAAGAAGAAGAAGGAGGTTTCTGTAACGCTGCTGAAGAAGAAGTGTCACCTTCTCGGATTCTTCCGCCATCTCTCCGAAGGATGATTCTGATCACTTCTCGCCGAGGAGATGAATTGCTCTGCTCATTCGCAGCTCCTCCAATTATATTTGGACACGTCATCGATACTATTTAATTTTGCATTTCTGTATAAATTGCACACAGACTCCTCTTCTTTACAAACTTAACTAATTTGCACCTAGTTATTTGTTTTGTACTCACTTTCCAGTTTATCAATCCAAATCCGGTTTGGCTTTTGTTTTGTAACCAAATAAAGAATCTGACTACAATTCAAATTGAAGATTGGTTTGGTTTAGCTAAAAGGAGTGGGGGCCGTAAACATGAAGCAACAAATTTATGAATTAGTGTTTAGACTACTGAGCACACCTATTACCAGATGTTGATAACGGTTAACGGCTGCTCTGAGATCTTGGGGGCTATAGACGATTTAAGAAAGATTTCTATTGTTTGGAGGCTTAATTTTTTTTTTACAAATTTTGAGCTTTATTTATGCATACATTTTTTTCAAAAAAATTGGAGGTTCGAAGCGAATGTTTCATCCGGCTTGGCCCAAGCCTCTGCGTTGACATAACCGATGCTAGTGCCACAAATTTGGATGATTGTGGTAGTGATGACATGATTAAAGCAATTGTAAATTCATTCTCACATCAAGGTATTCTATGGGCCTGCGAATGGATTGAGTTGTGTGACTTGTGAAGTTGAGACAAGGAATTATAAAGGCTAATTTCCACGTGAACCCACATATTTCTCAAAACATATTCCATGTAGAACTTTTTCTTAACCAATTTTAAAATACTAAAAATAGAAAGAACACATAAAATAGAAAAGCGAATAAAAGGTAGCTTTATTAATACAGATAGTCGCCACCGTAACGAGAGAAGTTGAAGGGAGAAGCGATGCGATGTATAACAATGGAAGGAGAGACGAACAAATCTGGCTCCGAGACAAGAACGCCATCGAGTGTAAAACCCGAAGCTGAGTTGTTGGTTACAAGGATGGAGTTTCCAGAGAGAAGCGTCGGGATGCGAGAGAGAGGCTCCATGAGGCTTATGTTGTAGAAGTGAAGCAGCTGTGGGACGATGTGGTAAGCAGCTACGAGCGGTGACGTTGCGTTGATTCCTTCGACTGGTGTTTTGGGGAGGAAGAGGGTTGAAGTGAGACCTTGACCGTGTACCTCGTCGTTTGTTGCGAGGAAAGCTGGGCTCCAATCTTCGAAACTTCCTCCGGAGATCATTGCGTCTATGATTTTGATTACGAGTTTGTCTTGATCCGCCGCAAGAGAGGGAAGTGAAGTTGAGGATGTAGTGGCGATGACGAGGAGAAGGAGAAGAGGGAGGTGTTTGTTGCTTGCCATGTAAGAAAGTAGATGAGACCTAAGTTTCTTTTAGGTCAAGAAAAGATGGTGAATAAAAATTGTTGAAGTGTTTGAGGTTTTTATTTATTTATGCATAGAAGAATAAGATGGGAATTTTAAGGCGAGGAGTAGTAGTTGGATCATGTAAACTATTTTTTTTGTATTAGGTTTTGTAGTTGGACAATGCAAAAGCTGTAGTATGTTTTCAAGTGCATTTTACATGAGTCATGGCTGATTTGAACTACAATTTTGAGATTTTTTTCACAAAATATAGCAATATGATTAAATATGAATCTATATTGATGATGCATGTTAATGATGGGATGATGACTGCAAGACGATACTAAACATCTGGTATTGATCATAGTGATTTTAGTATAACACTTGGTACTGTTTTCACTCCATATATTATATATATATATATATATATATATATATATATTTTTTTTTTTTGTGACACTCTCTACATTATATATTTTAAAGTAGTGAAACCCATGTTCTAAAAATCGGCCGCCTAGGCGTTACGCGTCACTCTTTCGACTCGATTTATGCCAAATCGGTTTAACAAATCGGATATCCGATTTTTTCCGCCTAGACCGCCTAAATGACCGCCTAGCCGCCTAATCTATTTTTTTTTTATTTTTTTTATTTTTAATAATATTTTTATTTGATTATTTGATCTAAAATTTTATAAATATCATTTATATTCATAATTTTGATGAAAACTATACTATATTAAGTTTATATATTATATTTGTGTGTTTTAGACAATCTTAAACATGAAAATGTATTAATGTTATACACAATTAAAGATTAACATGTTTTATAACATAGTAAACCATCTAAAAATTTCGCCCCGCATAATTTTCGATTAATCCCCGATTTTCTCTTTAGGCGCTAAGCCCAACCCGACCGCCCGACTAGCGCCTAGCGCCTAGCGCGTTCCCTAACAGGGAGTGAAACTCTATTATTTAGAGGTAATTTTTACTCTAATGTATGATTATATAATAAAATTGTTATAGTTTGTAGAAAAATATAGAAAACTGCTATTTTCACTTTTATTTATAAAAAAACAAAATAAAATAGTCGGTGATTTTTGCTCGAATGTATAACATTTTTATAGAAAAAGGTTGGAAATGCTCTAATAATCAAACAATTTATCTACGGTTTATCGTTCAGAACCGAACAAACCAGTACCTAACAATCAATCTAAAACCAATTTAAAATTATCAAATAAAACCGAATTAAACCAAAACAAAAAAAACCAAACCGAAACTCATTCAGTTTATTGTTGTCAGCTTGTCTCTCGATCCCCAATTCGTGGATTAGGTTTTAACTTTTATACATCTCGTCGCGCAAACAACGAATCGAGATAAACAAAAATGGCGATGAGGAGAGTATACAGCGAGATCAAGGGGAAGAAGGTGAAGGAGCTTCCCGCCTATTTCAAATCGTCGTTTTCGACGCAGTCCGTGAAGACGTATGTGAAGAAAGGTCTCGATAACTACAACGACAAGTACATCCAGACCAGCTCCGTCCAGCCTCTCCTCCATATCTGCTTCGGAGGCATGGCCTTCTCTTACCTCGTCGCTCTCCCTAACGAGCGTCGCCACCTCGAGCACCAGCAGCATGCCAAGGAGCACGGTGGCCATTGATCTCCAGGTCTGTTTGATTAATTGCATTATCGTTTATACATCTTTTGTGATTTGTATCTGTGAAACAATAGATTTTTAGAGTTAAAGTTGATTTTTTTAATTTATTATAAGAAAATGTTTCGGTTGATTGGTTTGATTATAAAGGATTCATCTTTCGTTCTCTGTATGTAGTTTATTAATTATTTTTTCTCATAATTTATCTGATTTCATTTGATTTGGATGTGTAATGTTTAGTTTTATGATCAATTTAGGTTCTTGGGCAGTTCTGTAATGACTAACATCACATGGATCTCTTTTTGTTGTTTGGTGTTTGATGGTTGGAAGTGAAGTGATACTATGATGGTCTTTTTGATAATAATATTTCTTTTATTCATGTGTTGATATTATCATTGTAACAGTTTCTGTTTATGAATGCAGAAGTTGGTTTATGCGATGGTGACGAATGAAGATTGCATGTCTTGTTATTTCTTATTTTCCTGAATCTCCTGGATTGATATTATTGTTGATCTAAAGGAAAACCTTTTTTTTTTCAAAACTGAAGGTTGATGTTGATGAATAATTGAAACTGTTGTTTTCTTTTGATCGTAATAAGCTGTGGATTCAGCATTTCGTTTTGTCTTATTTAAGTGTTTCAGTTTGATCTATTTGATACTTGGATCAAAGTAGAACATAATGTATAATCGATTATATCACTATCTATCTGAGAAATATCAGAACCCATTGCAACTTATAAGTTCTGACATAACATTTTTCGTTGAAAACTTGAAATCTCGACTGTCCTCTGCCCACATCTGCAATCAAAGTCGACTGCCCTTTTTACCAATAATATTCTTTGGACCTTAGAACAACCTAAGGTAGTTCTGACTTCTGAGATAGATTAGTCACTAGAGATGGGCTTAGGGTGGGCTTGCTTAGTGGAAAACTCTTCTGTCTTGGAGAGCTACTTTGTTAAAAATACTTAAGCCCAAGCCAAAACCGAATTGACTCGATTTTAGAAGTTACGTCTAGTCGAGAACACTTTTGGGAGTATCATCATATACATACAATACAATAAATAAAAGGCAAATATAAGCAACAGACGGGTTGTCCCCTTAGGATAGGAAAATCAACCAATCAGAGAGCTCGAATGTGTCACGTCATTTCATTTATTTTTTCGTAAAAAATTAAAAAACAATGTGGAGGAAATGATCAAACTCAGATTAGTATGACATAAATAGAGGACAATTACCAGTAAGCCATTAAAACTTTACAGTTACAATAATATGAATTCAACTTTCAAGATTCCGATACTTTGTTTTGTTAAAAAAATAAGCAAGTGACTAAGATAATATATTCTTTGAAAGTGTAAGAACATTGACAAATATGAAAAAACATAGATTTTTGTTTTCGTGACAAAGTTAAGAATTTTGTAAAAGTAAGTTTAACATATAAATTTTCGTGACAAATATGAAAAAGCATAGATTTTTGTACAATTTTCACAAAACAACTCAAAACATAGTTCTCTAATGTCTTAATAAAAATATTATTTAAGGATGCAATAATTAAATATATCAATTCAATAAATTTTATAATTTATAGACAAAACAATAACTCAACAAATTTTGAAACATTTGTTTAACCTATTGATTTCTTTTCATGAGAATCCAACTAAACAAGATAAAAAAACAATTAGATTTACAAATATTTAATTACCATTTTATTCAATTTTGATTAATTTCAAATTGTAATAATGTATCTTTTTGAAGTTACAAAAGAAATAATGTTCTTTCTTTATTACACTAGCATTATATATAGATTCAATATACACAAATAAATATAATATAACACCATAAGTTTGCTTTCCCAGATTCATATGAAAACTTTTTAAGTTATCCACCAAATCAATTAATTAAATCAATCAAATTGTTAGAATACAGCAAATTAATATATAATTTTATTTTAAATTAAATTATTTAAAAATAGCATTTTCATTAAAAACAAAATAATAAATAAGTAAAACTGATTTAATGGTAATATATATATATCAATTCTGTGAAAGAAATAGAAGCTTAATAAGGAAAGAAATGTTAAATACAAAAAACTGTAAAAGTTAACAAAAAAACTAATTAAAATTAAACTATGATATCACTTGAAAGCTTCTTAGACAATATTAATAAAATATTTAAGCGATAATTAGACAAATTTGATTTTTTTGCCTGCCAAAAGTTTATTATTAATTAGCATCAATTATTTCAAGATTTTTAAAAAATGATAGACAAAAAAATAGGATGGACATAAATGATATATGAACTATGAATAGTACTTTGTAAATCTGATTTAGATAACACATCTGCACATCCATTTCTAATCTTTTTTGATGCCTTAAGTCAATTTCTTCAGAGCAGTTATTCCACAAAGAGATCGTATGAGATATTGTTTTGATATTCAGATTTGTTTCTTGACTGTTAAGAAGATTGATAACTGTAAAAATGTCTTATTCAAATATGATCTGTCTATAACCGACTCTCCAACATGAGACAAGTTTGCTTAAAAATTAAATAATTTCATTTTTCTTATATTATATAATAAATATATATTATTTACTGATAATAAGAATATAGTTATTCATGTATCACAAATATCTATGCAAATATGTGAATCAAGTACAACAATCAAACAACATAATGATTTCCACAACGAAAATTTAAAAAATATATTTATGTTACGTAGTCTTATTTTATATTCTTTAAATAATGTAATACAATATTATACATTATTTTTTTAGAATTGAAAAATACATATAATGTCTTATCCGCGCGTATCGCGGTTAAAAAATCTAGTGTTGATAAAAGACGGACTATCGTGATTTATAGTGTAGCCTAGTTGTAGTCATGATGAGAAAGGTGAAAGATGCTTTGGCTTTCCCGTGAAGATATATCACCATATTACGAAATTGTAACACCCGCATTTTCTAAATAACTTAAATAAAATAAAAATCTGAAATCTCTATTTATTACTTCTCAAAAGTCAACTCCAAAGTCGTAAATCTAATAAATAGTCATAAATCCAAATAACATAATAAATCTCGAAAATATCGATAAAAGTATAAAAACCGCAAGTCTGAAAAATAAAGGAAATAAAACTCCCAAAGCATCAGTCCGATAGCAATCACTCCTGTTCGTCAGTCTCACCTGAAAAGGGAAGGAATAGGAGAGGTGAGTAACATGAGAGTTACTATGTGAGGTATGAGATGCTAAACACGCAAACCACTGACTTGAGTAAATAGAACTTCCACTATGGAAGTTTAGCTCTAACATGAACACACACGACGCCTACATTTATGTCACACTAACCCGTATTCGATATTTTCCTTCGCATTGTTTTTTCATTATTTACGAAAAAATAAATGAGATGATGTGGTAACTTCGGACTTTCTGATTGGCCGATTTTTCTATCTTACATGGATAATCCTTTTCATGACTTATATCCCCTTTTAGTATCGTCTATGATAGCCAAGACGAAATTTCATTGTTGTCTTCTAGCATTAGTCATTTTCAGGCAAATGATACGTGATACTTGGTTAAGTTGTATGTTATAGTACACATAAATAATTGTGTGTATAGATAGATGAAATAAATTCTCAATTAAATAGCATTTTTGTCGTTACACCTAATTCAATATAATCAATAAATGTTATGTAGACTCACGAAAAGTTAGCTGTCACGATTTCACACATTGCAAATTGATTCTACAACCCCTTTTGACCGAAAGGCAGTTCAAAGTTTCTCTGATAATCATCAGCAACTGTTTCCCCATAATCAATGGCAACAAATATAATACAATGGCTTCAAATCGTGGACGCAGATCAAAATATGCAAATCAAATGAAGATCAAGCAAAACAAATGCAGATCAAGAAGAATAAATGCAGATCAAAGTAATTTAACAAAATATTGTATTTAAATAAATGTTAATTTTTTTTAATGAAAATTAAATATCCAAAATACAACTTATTATAAATAAGTAATAAATATCATGCTGACAAAAATAACAAACAATATTATCATTTAAGGCATGACTGGTGTAACCGCAGCGGTTGCGGTTACGGGCGTTTGCGGATACGGGAGATTGGGAGGTTGCGATTTTAAACATTGCTAAGAGATTTGTACAACTGGTACAACAGTTAGAAATCAGTGCATTTGCGGGTGATAACGATTTTAAGCGTTACTAAGAGATTTGCACAACTAGTAAAATTTATATCATAAATTATACAATTTATTTTTTTTTAAATTATACAGAACATTTTGTTTTAAAATTTTATAGTATAAATTAAAATATAATATATGTACATATATATATATATTAGTATTACTGTTATTTCAAATTGAAAATTTAAGTGAATATTTTATTTTTATATTTGTACAACTTATTGTAAAAGATAAAATAATATATCTTCCTGCAACCGTCTGCAACAACAAACGCTAGTTGGAATCAGCTTCTGAATTTAAGAGGTTTAGAGCAGTTTGAAACGATTTATAGCATATATAGATCATTGGTTGTGAAGAATATATCATTTTATATATCTGTATTAAAATTATCTTAAAATTCTATATAAAACGAAAAATATAGTTAATTTTTAAAGAGGATTTTTGGTTGTGAAAAAAAAACAATTAAAATCTGGTAAAACCAAATAAATTAAAATCGAGCCAAACCGAAATAGAGAAAGTGGTCTGAATTTGCTAATACTGAATAAACTAAATATATATAAATTTTTATAACCCCTAATATGTGGATATAATTTCGGTATATAAACCGATCCAACCGAATAACCAAAGAAGCCAAATACTTTAATTTTTTTTACTTATATGTAAATTTATAATAAAATTTATAATATATACATAATTTATTTTACTAATATGATATTTATAGTTAAAACATTGATTTTAATAAAAACAAATTTTATTTTAGGTTAAAAAAGTTTTTTTTTCCTCTTATATTCATCAAATCAAATAAAACGTAATTTTTACTGGGAAATATTTGTGCTAAAATATAGTTATTTAATAATTTTATGATATTAATATTTTATTATTTTTATTTTAGTAGTTAAACAAAACAGAAAATATTATAGTCAAAAGTTAGAATACGAAATAAATATTTATGTTTTAATAATCTAAACTAAAATGTTATAAAAGATAAATATAATTGAACAAGTTTAAACAAGACTATACAAAACAAGTGTAAATTTATTTGATAAATAAATTTACTAAATTATCATAAATATGTTAGAAAAATAAAAATAATTAAAATGAATAAATAAACTGAAAATATATGTTCTTATATAGATAATAAGTTTTAAATAGCCAAATAACATATATTAATTCGTTAGACTAAATTATATAAAATAACAGTTTATAAACAAGAATTATGTAGTTTAATTATTTACTTTTTATCAAAATAAAAATAAAATGAACAAAAAAATATATGTTTTCTATCAATGTAAATATTATATATGACTTTTAGTGAAGTAAAAGAACATAGATTAACAAAAGTAGGTTGTTTATTAATAATTAATAGAAAAATAATTACTTTTTCAGTCATTGGTCCTCTACATAAATTCCAGCATTTTTTCATGGTTTTTGCCGATCAATATTTTCCTTTGGAGTATTGTTCTGCATTCAGATTAGACTGTATATCAATTGATCTGCATTTAAATGTTGAATGTCAAATAAATGCAGTATAATCTGCATCTTAATAGATCTGTGTTTACCCTGTATTTTATCTGCACTGCATTCAAAGTCAATAACTATATTTTCTCTAGTAAAAATTAAAAACTTTTTAGAATTTTGTCAATGCAATTTGTTTGGCAAACCAACAAATGTAATAATCAAGAAATGCTAAACACAAATTTAATAATCATGTTGTTGTATATTTAACTGTAAAACACTTTATTTAGCTTTATTATTTAGTTTAAAGTTTTTTAATTACTATAATATATCTACATAAATTGACATATCACAAACATGCATAAAATTAAACACGTTACTAATCTATCAATCATTTGATGATGCAACTGATTTGTAAAAAACAAATTCAGTACTTTTTATACAACTAGAGGAGTTCCATAATAAAACTCAAATTAATCCTAAAAACCCTTCAAAATAGTTATCGTTGCCGCTTAAGATTTTAAAAGATAGCATCTATAATCTATAACATTTGATACCATCGACGGACTTATAAATAGAGACATGTTATATCTCTATTAACGTGCTAATGCCGGTGAAAAATCCAAAACAAGTTCAGCTTATATATGCATAAGCTCTTGTCATGTTGACAGAGAAGATTAGGCCATTAAATAAAATAGTTAATAATGAAACACTGTGAGACGTTTATTTGGTTGGTGCAAGAGAACTTAGAGAAGGAATCAAATGTTTTGGACAAGAAGAAAGGTCACATGACACATGATGTGTTTCAACTACACGACATAGCCCTCCCTCACATGTGCCTTTGGATGCTTAACTTTATACGACCACGTATACCTCCAACTTAATTAACTACATTACAAATACTTTCATATTGACAAATCAAAGCTTAGAACTTAGTCAAATAACATATGATTTTTAAAACTACTAATCCAAATTCTCAGTTGAGTCTCTTACAAACTATCTACCATTTTTTCTCTTCATAATTATGTCATATAATGGAGTAAAAAAATGTTCAATGTAATCCAAAAAGAAACCCAATCAAGTGCTTGAGTTTATAATGCTTTTGGAGGGAAAACGCGTTATGTGATTGAAACATGAATTCTAATAAAAAATCATTAACATTTTACTTTATGTCTCTCTAGATAAATTAATGATTTCTTTTAATAACGTTTTCTACTTTTCTTTACGGATCATCAATTACTAAGTCAAACTCTCTTTTGCTATCCCTCCTTGGACTTTTCTTCTCTAACCTCTTTTGCTACATTACATGTATATATTAATTAAAAACATAAATATTTTTTTTAAGAAGTTACAGATGTGAGAACTGCCATTATCCACGGTTCGTTGTCTGCTTGACATTGAAGAAAAACAATTAAAATTTAAAAGGGTCTAATAAAAAGAAAATAAAATTAAAAATAAATAATATAAAGAACAAAAACCCTAAATCTCAAATTCCACACACACACACACTCTCTCTCTCTCTCTCTCCATGTCTCACTGACAACTTCACACTTATTTACATTGCAAGACTCTTTACATCAGATTGGTATCTATCTATCGGCACATCTGATGCACGTACTAAATTTGGAATCTTTGGTCGGTTTGATCTAAACCGTATAAATCTCACCGTTTCTACTTGATTCGTTTCGTGAATCGGAGAGTAAGTTCTTAAAGTTTCTCTCTTTATCCCTTTTTGGCTTTTATATCCCATTCAACCTTCAATTCAAATCAAGATGATCCCTTGCTTGTAAGATTTGTGAAAGTGTGTTCATTTTTCTTCTTATCTCAACTACATTGATGCGTTGCTTTGTTTTGGTATGTTTATCTACTACAGTATCTCTGTCTTTGTTTCAAGTGGGGTTGGTTAGAGTTATCCCCAAAGTCTCTCTATCTTTGGAGTTAATTGAGAGTGGGCTTTTTCTTTCATGTGCGTGGTTCCTCTCTAAAGTTAAAGCATAATCAGATCTTTTTAAAGTTTTGTCCTTTATCACTGTGGAAGAGAGCAAAACTGTTTGGACCTAAGCTCTAATGAGTGTGTGAGAGTGGGCTGATCAGTGTGTTATCTTTGAATATTTATGTAGTGGTCTCTGTTCAAGTGACTGTTTATCTGCTGTTTCAGGGATTCTCTAATCCTGTTCATTGGATCTTTTTTTGATACTGCAGATTTAGTCTATAGCATAACTAAGCTGGTGCTTCTTTGGTGAGAAGAGGCAAGATGGATATGCTGTGTAAAGTTCTAGTCTTTTTCGCAATCTCGTACACCGTGACGGCAGAGATTTACATTGTGACTATGGAAGGAGACCCAATCATAAGTTACAAAGGTGGTGTTAATGGTTTTGAAGCAACTGCTGTTGAATCTGATGAGAAAATCGATACCACAAGGTACCCTGTGGCCTATGTTTTCTCTTCTTTCAAGCACAATCTTATTAACAGCTAAGCTTCTTAATGGTTATTGATGTGTATCACAGTTACTTAATTGGCTCTAACCTCTCTGTCACAGTGAGCTGGTGACTTCTTATGGGCGTCACCTTGAGAGGAAACATGATATGCTTCTCGGAATGCTCTTTGAAGAAGGATCATACAAAAAGCTCTACAGCTACAAACACCTCATCAACGGATTCGCAGCTCATCTCTCCCCTGATCAGGTGAAACCTGATTCAAGATTTGTCTCTACTACTTTCATTTGAGTATGTATCTCGTAGTTGCTTACACCATTCCTCTACATTAGTAGGCGGTGATGCTTCGCCGCTCGCCCGGTGTGAAGTCTGTGAGCAGAGATTGGAAAGTGAGGAAGCTCACCACACACACACCGCAGTTCTTGGGCCTACCCACCGACGTCTGGCCGACAGGTGGCGGTTACGACAGAGCAGGAGAAGACATTGTTATTGGCTTTATAGACTCAGGGATTTTCCCACATCACCCTAGCTTCGCCTCTCACCATACCTCGGTGCCTTATGGTCCTCATCCTAGCTACAAAGGGAAGTGCGAAGATGATCCTCGCACTAAGCTTAGCTTCTGCAACGGGAAGATCATAGGAGCTCAGCATTTCGCTGAAGCTGCTAAAGCTGCTGGTGCTTTTAACCCTGATGTTGACTTTGCTTCACCGATGGATGGTGATGGGCATGGAAGGTTCGTCTTTAGAGCATTTAAGTTTTGCTTAGTATTATTGCTTATTGAATATGGTTTGGCCTTTTTCAGTCATACAGCAGCTATTGCAGCTGGGAATAACGGTGTTCCGGTGAGGATGCATGGGTATGAGTTTGGGAAAGCAAGTGGGATGGCTCCTCGTGCTAGGTAGATAGATAATTTCTAAACTGATGGCTTTGAACGCGTTCTATTTGCGTGTCTTTATAAGTGAAATGCTGTTTTTTTTTGTTGTTGCAGGATTGCTGTTTACAAAGCTCTTTATCGGCTTTTCGGAGGGTTTGTATCTGATGTGGTTGCTGCCATTGATCAGGTAAAGCAATAACTTAGCACTGTATGATGAGATGAGGCTCCCTCTTTCGAAACTCTTTGCTTATTTGTTCTGTTCTGAGCAGGCTGTTCATGATGGAGTTGATATATTGAGCCTCTCGGTGGGTCCAAATAGTCCTCCAACTACTACAAAGACAACGTTCTTGAACCCCTTCGACGCTACACTTCTTGGAGCTGTGAAAGCTGGTGTGTTCGTTGCTCAAGCTGCTGGAAACGGAGGTCCCTTTCCGAAAACTCTGGTTTCGTACAGCCCTTGGATAACTACTGTTGCTGCTGCAATTGATGACCGCAGATACAAGAACCATCTCACCCTTGGAAATGGAAAAATGCTTGCCGGAATAGGATTATCTCGTAAGCTTCTCCTTTTTCTCTGCTTTGCGGAACATTCCTTTGATTATAACATGTGTGTGTTGTGCAGCTTCTACTAGGCCTCACCGTTCTTACAAGATGGTTTCGGCTAATGATGTTCTGCTTGGTTCTTCTGGTGTGAGATACAATCCGTCGGATTGCCAGAAGCCAGAGGTTTTGAATAAAAAGTTGGTTGAAGGAAACATTCTGCTTTGTGGATATTCGTTTAACTTTGTTGCTGGTTCGGCTTCCATCAAGAAAGTTGCTGAAACTGCTAGGCATCTTGGAGCCGCTGGTTTTGTTCTTGTTGTTGAGAATGTTTCTCCAGGAACGAAGTTTGATCCTGTCCCTTCTGGCATTCCAGGGATCCTCATTACAGATGTCTCCAAGTCAATGGTAAATACAATTTCTAGGCTTCAGCATTTAGTTTTTGGTTCGGTTCCGGTTTGGCTTTTTCGGGTTTTTTTTTTTTTTTGATTCTGTAGATATAAGAATTGTTCAGTTGTTTATAAATTTTGGTCCGGTTATTTCGGTTTTCTGTTCTACAGATATAGAAACTGTTCGGTTATTTATGAAATTTGGCTCGGTTTCAGTTTGGTTATTTCGGTTTTCGTTTTGTTAACAATGTTAGGAATCAATTAATATCGATAAAATTTTGGGTCCAAACAGTTGGTCCTATTTTTCTCAATTTGGTATTGTTTTTTATTTTCTTCTGTAGGATTTGATTGATTACTACAACGTGACAACATCAAGAGACTGGATGGGAAGGGTGAAGAGCTTTAATGCTGAAGGAGGCATAGGGGACGGTTTAGAACCCATTCTCCACAAATCAGCACCTGAAGTGGCTCTGTTCTCAGCTCGTGGACCCAACACCAAAGACTTCAGCTTTCAGGATGCTGATCTCCTCAAACCAGACATTCTTGCTCCTGGCTCTCTGATCTGGTCTGCTTGGTCTCAAAATGGAACAGACGAGGCTAACTATGTCGGTAAGCATCTGCCCAAACCCTGTCCGAATCATACATTTAAGTACACTCTTGTTTAGTCTTATCTACTTCTACTATTGAGCAGGCGAAGGATTTGCACTAATCTCTGGCACAAGCATGGCTGCACCACACATCGCGGGCATAGCTGCACTGGTGAAGCAGAAGCATCCTCAGTGGAGTCCAGCCGCTATCAAATCAGCTCTGATGACGACTTCAACGGTCATGGACCGAGCAGGAAGGCCTCTCCAAGCGCAGCAGTACTCTGAAACAGAGACGATGACGCTTGTCAAAGCAACTCCGTTTGATTATGGAAGCGGTCACGTCAATCCAAGCGCTGCTCTAGACCCTGGTCTCGTCTTCGATGCAGGCTATGAGGATTATTTAGGTTTCTTGTGCACCACGCCAGGTATCAACGCTCACGAGATAAGGAACTTCACGAACACTCCCTGCAATTACAAAATGAGACATCCTTCGAACTTCAACTCGCCGTCTATAGCCATCTCTCATCTGGTGAGAACACAGACCGTGACCAGGAGAGTGACGAATGTTGCGGAAGAGGAGGAAACTTACACGATCACATCGAGGATGGAGCCATCCATTGCTATTGAAGTGAGTCCTCCTGCGATGACGCTTAGAGCAGGAGCTTCTAGAGAGTTCTCGGTGACGCTAACGGTGAGATCGGTGAGTGGAGTTTATAGCTTCGGAGAGGTTACGTTGAAAGGAAGCCGAGGGCATAAAGTGAGTCTCCCAGTGGTTGCCTTGGGACAAAAGCGATGAAGAAATGAATGTGAGGTTTTTGTAATATTATTATTGTTATTTTTGTAATACGCAGTAATAATAATAATAAAAAGTTAGTTTTATCTGAGTAAAAGAAGGAATAATACAGTTTGTATAATTAGTAATATTTGTTTGTTTTATAAGAACCTTGAGGAGATGATAGTAATATAATTATATGATATAGTTATCTTTCTACTTCTGGTACCATATTTGTTTAGAAGCGTAGCATGCAAGTAACTAGCAGGTCATTTTGCTCACGATCTACTTGGAATTGCTCACAAGTGCAAGTTGGCTTAAGCAGTTGTAACGTTCCACTTCACAGATGGAGCAGAGCTGTCGCTAGATGTGAAGACCATTTTCTTGAAGGTTTGCACCAGATGTGTTCTGCTTAACCGTGACTTGAGTCATGGTTAAGCAGAAAACACCCGGTTTAATCGACTTTTTGAATACATTCTTCTCGTCTATGGACAACTCTGATCCAAATGAGAAATGAAACGTTGCAGTATGGACAAAATCCAGCTAAAATTCTCCATCGTGGGACTCCATCTGCATATCCTCACATGAGTAACATCTGCTCCCTCTTAAACCTTTTGGCGAAAGATGCAGTCATGCAGATACGGAGGGCTACAACTTATATGGAGATCTTAAGAGAGGTTTGGTCGAGTCTAGATAAATTGTTAGTTGTTAAAATGTACATTGTTTCTACGTGGTTATCTCAAAGAAGAGTAGTTGCATATTAGGCCGTTTCTTTGGTTAAAGCTATTAATAAATGTTTATCTTAAGATCACTACACAAAACCATGAACATATATATATATATATGTTCTATAAAATATTTGAGGTCAAGACTCAAAAACGAATACCAAATATATATGTATAGAAACTCTATAAACCTGTATAAGTTTGCTTCATCATCATTCTGAACAATAATATAAATCTATCTAAAAAGAAATAAAAAATTCTTTTTCTTTTCAGAACAGTCGAAGGAGAAATATGAGATAAGTATATAACGTAAAACAGAGTGGATAAAAATAAAAGAATTAAACCAACGTTTCCCTCCAACCAAATGAAAGCATCAATTGAAAAAAGTTCTCAGTACCTCCTTAAGCTTCTAGACTTGTAGCTATAGTGTTAGAAGAATCTTAGTTGTATATAGAAGAAACATCCTTTTAAATCACAAATGCCAAGAGACCGATCTTGTGTAATTTGAGAAGAGATCCAAGAGTTTATCGAGCGTATCCGGGTGAAACTTCCTTCCAAACAAGAAGCAAGGTCTTTTGATTCCGTTCCACATACAAGGCATCCATATTTCTTCACCCTGCTGTTAATTAACCAAAATAAAAGGTGTTGTGTCGCATAGAATCTTGGATAAAGATCAGAGCTAAGACATGGTTCTTGAAAGTGCGTACCATTCCAACACTTGTGACATGTACGACTGTGTCAGTAGACTGCATGCAGATGGATTAATCAAAAACTTTTAAGAGAACTGATGCAAAGATGATATAGCTTTTGGTTATATGATTTTATGTACCGTGAGGTTGTTTAGTAACTCGTGTGTGACATCCTCAGGCATGTATGTTTTGGGATGCCACTGTCTCTCAGACCAATCAACTTGTGTTACACTCCAGTTAGAGATGCCACCAGGATCAAGCATCTACAAACCGGTATATGTATATATAAGAGATGAAGAGAAACTAAAAGAGATTGATTATTTTCTTACGTGAAAGAATGTTGGCAGATAGTGTTCATCAGCTATGCAGTTCTTGTTGTTCTCTATACCTGGCTGAAAAAGAAAACAAAATTAAAAGTTTCTTATATTAGTGAGTGGCTACTCTCATAGATTTTGTGACCTTTAAGTAAATAAACATCTATTGATCAAAAAAAAAAAAAAAAAAAAAGTAAATAAACATCTATTTGTGGGGACTTTAGCTGATACTCACCCCACAGTAATCCCGGAATCTAGAGTAGTAAAGACTGTCGGCCATGATTACTATAGCGTGTTGTCTCTTCATGGTGAACCACTGCACATTAGCACTAATTCATCACTAACAAGGAATAGTTACAAATCCAAATGTAGCAGCATTGAAACAGAACTAGTTCCTTATATATTCCTTAGAGATTATTAGTTAATGCATCAGGTGTGAATAGTTACTGGACTAGCCAAAACTGTTTTACCTGTGCACCCTTTCGAAAATACTTCTTTGGAATTTCAGGCAACATGTGATCCATATGTCTGCCTGATCCATGTTGTCCTGGATCGTCAAAGCTGAAGAAGGGAAGGTGATCATATTATAAAGAAGTTGTGGAAGAAGAGTGACTAAGAGATGAAACATGACTACTTACCAGTCAACATAGCTGAGATTGCTGTACATCAGGTAATTGTAGATGTACTCAAAACTTCTAAGTGGCACACAACTGCAAAAGTCACTCAAATGTATTAGGCAACCTCAGAGTGATGAATGAGAAAAAGTTTGGTGGACATCAAGAAACACCTCTCAGAGAGTAACACAAATTGCTGGTTTGCCGGGTCTCTTAGAGCATTAGCTAACAACCTTCTCTCTGCATCAACCATTGATATTCTTCCCCACACCACCTGCACATAAAGATGCACATTTATTTTCATGTCCAATGATAGAAAAAGAATACAAAAGCAACTATGATAGGACAATATACCTCGTCACTGCGAATTTCGCGGTCTAAAAAGTAATGACTGTGGTGAACTGGCCTTTCCTTTGATGCATGGATATAAATAGAAAACTTCCCTTCATGACCCTGTAAGGTGAGGGAAAAGCTTCTAAAACAATCAGCCAATGTATAAACTTCAACAACATACCATCCTAAGATAGCAGTTGGTTAGAAAAAAAAGTGTACCTGGAAAAATCTGTCCCAAAGCCTCTCAAAAGGCAAAGTACCAGGAGTCAAGAACATGAATGCAATCTTGGAATCTCTTCTTATAACAGGAGCATTACTCATTATTTCTCTAATCACTACTCGTGCAGCAATCTCATCGTCAGAATACTCCCTCAGAGAAGGTGGAAGCCAATCAGCTAAAGCCTTGCATCCCCTTGATGAAATCATATAACAAGCACGTTTGCTGTGATGTGGGTACATGTAAGCCATTATAGCCAGCATGGTGATCAGTGAAAGCGTCATGATGATCAGTGAAAGGGACATGATGATCCATAGTCGTCTTCTTGCAGGAACACGGTGGCGAGCTCCAGGCAATGACGCTAGGTTTCCTACACTCCACCTTTTAGCTGCCTTCATCTCCTCATCAAAACTCTATCTGCAGATTGCCACAACAAAAAAATATCTTCATATTTAGAGCCTAATGTAAGATGAACAAAGCTAATTAATATGATTCTTCTCTGAATCAAAACCTGTAAAGTTAGAAATAGAAACAATGATGTATATTTAATCCAAAACATATAAAACAAGAAACGCAGAAGAAGGAAGCTACCAACATCCAAAACCAAAAACAATGTTAAGATTGTGAACCAGATCCAGTAACGACGAAATCTCTAAGCAAGATTTATATTGTCTTGTCCATCTCCCGATCTGCGGAGACACTTCAACACATGAGTGTTACGTACGCAAATGAAACGTGTAATTATGTATAATCGTATGTTAACGAACGCACGTAAACAAGAATCTCTTTTCAGAAATTTCCTCTCATGGATTCGGTTTCCTTTTCTATTTTATCTCTCCTTGTGATCTCCCTCTATCTCTCGCTGTGGAATGAATAAAATGCGCTACAGAGAAAATGATGATGATGATGATGATGGTGAAGAAGATGCCAATTCGGTTCGAGAGAAACAGGGGATAAAGTTGCACAAACACAAAGATTATAAGAACTTCTCTTCTTATTATATTTAGAAACTCTCTCAAAACTAAATCTTTTAATGTGTTTCTCTTGATGGAACATCTCTCCAAGAGAACTCTTTATATAGGAAGAAGCTACATCTTTTCCTAAAAGCGAAGCTACATCTTTTCCTAATAATAATATGGAAACATTCCTAAGCTCGATATGTTTTTTTTTTTCCTT
>NC_027754.1:45253036-45253247 GCF_000695525.1 Brassica oleracea var. oleracea
TTTAATGAGTTAACTTGCTCCTCAAGTTAATTGGAATTATCCAACATTCTCCCCCTTAATTCCAACTTGAATCTTAGGTATGTTGATCTTCTTAACTCCGATGAACTTGCGTAGACCGTTAATAGGTGCATCGCATTTCTTCGATACGATGTTGCAACATAACATGAGTATAGATGCTTCACTGCTTCTCTATGACTCTCTCTTAAGCATC
>NC_027754.1:45253881-45254565 GCF_000695525.1 Brassica oleracea var. oleracea
CACTTCAAACCTATCGGTTTCACACCTGCCGGCTTCTTGACGAGCTTCCAGGTCTTATTTTTGATGATAGATTCGATCTCTGCCTTCATTGCATCGATCCACGCTTGTATCACTGCAGTTTCGATGTAACTTTCTGGTTCACCATCGATGGTGAGCAAGAGTCTGCCACCTTCAAATTCAGCAAGCAGGATGTAATCATCGAACCGCTTTGGTTTTCTGATGTTACAATCATATCTTGATGTTACATGCTGGTCTTGGTTTGCATCGTTGTTCTCTGCTACTTGCTCTTGTTCACCTGCTTCTACAGCTTCTTCTTCTTCATTATTGTTTTGCTCTTCGTGGTGTTGGTGATCTTGATGCTCATCACCATCTCCTTCTTCTGTAACATCAATATGAGGAAGCTTGAATGATCCTGGTTCTTCCTCCACGTTTCTTGATAGTGTATACGATGCGGTGAGATGTCTAGTTACACCGTTTTCTCCACAAAAACGAATAAAATCAGAAGATGTGAACTCTCCTCCTCTATCGGTGAGAAAATTCTTGAGTTGTAGCTTCGTTTGATTCTCCACGTACTCCTTGAACTTTTTGAACCGATCGAACGCTTCACTCTTCTCTCTTAGCAGCATCGTCCACATATATCTTGAGTAATCATCAATTAAGACAAATACATATCTATTGTTTGCT
>NC_027754.1:45254915-45310017 GCF_000695525.1 Brassica oleracea var. oleracea
AGCTTCGATTGATCTTCATCTTGGGTTTCTTCTTTGATGCGTTCTTCGAAAGCCTTCAATCTCCCAACAATGTCTTCGAATCCCGTTGAATTTAGATCCAACACTTGTTCTAACGAAGCTACGATGTGAATGAACTTCGTTCTTGGAAGTCCCTTCAGAAACTTCTTTACCAGCTTTGATGCTTCCATTATCTCTCCTAATGCGGCTGCTCTCGATGCTAAGCCTGAAAGTTTTCATGCGTAGTCATCCACCGTGTCTGTGTCTGTCATCTTTAGTTTGTCGAACTCAGACATCAAAGTTTGTAACCTTGCTTCTCTCACGCGATCAGCACCTAGGTTACGGGATTTGATAGCTTCCCAAATCTTCTTCGATGTATCATGTTCTCCAATCTGAAGTATTAGCGCCTCCGGGACTGATTGAAAGATTATAGCAATCGCCATATTGTTCTTCTTTGCATCGTTACTCCCTGGATCAATCGTATCCCAAACTTCGTATAAACGAAGCATCACTTTCATTCACATCGACCATACGGTGTAGTTGGTCGATGTTAGCATCGGACATCGTATGTCCTTATTCATCTCAAGACCTTTATCACGTGCTTGAGAATCGTCTCTCATGTTTTGATCGAAGTTACAACTCTTATAAACGACCTTCGAAACCTGGAGCTCTGATACCAATTAAAGTTGCACAAACACAAAGATGATAAGAACTTCTCTTCTTATTAGATTTAGAAACTCTCTCAAAACTAAACCTTTCAATGTGTTTCTCTTGATGAAACATCTCTCCATGAGAACTCTTTATATAGGAAGAAGCTACATCTTTTCCTAAAGGCGAAGCTACATCTTTTCTTAATAATAATATGGAAACGTTCCTAAGCTCGATATGTTTTCCTTTTTCCTTAACCCATCAAACTTCACTTTAATGAGTTAACTTGCTTTTTAAGTTAATTGGAATTATCCAACAGGGGAAGCAAATTTTTGAGGCAGAGCATGAATAAATAATTATCGCTTTATTATTATTACCAACCATATGACATTTTAATTTTTCTGATGGCCACATGAGAGCTCTTAAAATTTTACATGATTTTTTGGACGATTGTGGCTGAAAAAAGAAACTAATTATATTAAAAATGTGCATGGAACATTCGCACGTCTATCACTTTCGCATCCATGCAGTGTCATGACCGTGGGATTGTAGTTGTATATAAACCCGATGTATTCAAATATATCCATGGCAAGGGAAATGATATGTAGTTAGCTAACAATTTACAAGTATTCAGATAATAACTAGTAAGCCTAGATGTTTGGTTCAAAAAATAATTTTCTAATTTGTGTGTATTTAGATTTATTGATTGAGGATTGAAGACTTTGAAATTAAACTCTTCTAGTGATATTGAAAAAGAAAACTTATCACACTACTGTAGTTCCTATACTTTAATATCTTCCCAAACTATCATATTCAACATGATATAAGTTATTTAACATTTTTACGAAAAAGAAAAACATGATATGAGTGAGTTTCCATATTTATGTATGTTGTAAACATGAAGTTACTGCTAAATAAAATTCTGGTTAGCATGGTAAAAAATTGTGTATTTCTAAGAAAGGAAAGTATAGGAATAAAATTGTAAGAATGAAAAGAAATAGTTGTTCCATTCCATATTTAACAAGGAATAACTTTGTTCTTTGTTTCTCTAAAAAAAAAGGAATGGTAGGAAATGAGAAGGAAAAATTATTTATTATGAATGGTGTTTTTTTTTAGGAATGTTAGGGAATGAACTATTACTCGTCGTTCCTTGGTCACCATTCATACCTGACCGCAAAATGATATAAAACTCCTTTTGGTGGTATCGAAATTCTGAATCTATCAACGAAATTCACTTTATTGAAAATTTGCTTTAAGATTTAAAACCCAAATATGATCAAGATAACTTCTTCGCTTGTGTTCCCAATGATCTGTATTATCATGTTTTCTTTAGGTATGCATTTATCTTAAATTTATTCATAATTATTTTAAAACAAATTTTAATAATATTATTTAATTTCTACGGTATTTATTAGCATGTCCTAAATGTTGTAGTATTTTGTTGTGTTAGCCTTAATTAACATTAGCATTTATAATATTTCATTTATATTATATATCTTAGCATATATTATAAGTTTTCAGGTTTGAAGTAGTAGTTTCTCCTAAATACTTATACTTTCTATGTTATCTAACTGTTAAAACGTTTGTGTTTGATACAGTTGAGCAAAATATGAGTTGTTTGACAATTCTTGATGAACGTGGTGTCACCTGTGGTGCCACATGCAAGGATAGATTTGGACCAGCTACACGTTCTTTATTTGAGCCGGACGGTGGTATTTGGCGATGTGTTTGCATCTACCCATGTCCACTTTACATGAGTCCGAATTCTGCATTGCTTTAAAATCTCTCAGTCTTCTAAATGAATTATATTTTTATAAAACTCTCTTCAATAAAAATGGATAAATAAAAATGGATAAATAAAAATGTTTTTGGCAAAAGTATAAATCCTATTTTTCTAATCATGCCCGTACAAAGATGGTCTAGCTAGAAACGAGAAATGCTAAACAAAACCGGAACCATTGAGCCAAAGTGGATGCGTCCACAGTGTTGGGGGAGGGGTGGCATTATGCACGTCTTATTACCAATGTCAAACACTATTTTCCTGTTTGTAGGCTCAAGAATTTGGAGCTTGACAGATTACGGCAATGGTGAAGTTTTAGTTTGTGTACATGCATGTGTTACATATGGAAGAGATTATAAGAGTGATTTTAAGAACTTTTTTTTTGGTCCAGATCATCTTCTATTTCTCTCACGCTTACGGCATAAAATCTCATTTGACGACCGAGAATAATATTTATACGGAATAGATTATAATATTTAGCAATAAATCGGGTAGGATATTTTTCCGGTTTTATTTTAAGCACTGCAAGATTTTTATTGACTTATTTAGCTATTTATGTATTGAAAATGAACATGCTATTTGGGAAATAAATCAGTAAGAATATGTTTATTTTGGAATCATTAGTTTGCTATAAAATAGATTATCTAATATTCCCCGATGATATGCGAACAATTTACCCAGAGAAAGAGGTTTAGAAGAAAACTAGAAAACGTGAAAAAATGCAGAGGACAACTTCTCTTGTATTCCTTGTTAACTTCCTAATCATATTTACCTCAGGTATTGTTTTACATACATTCGATAAACTTACGGTTCATATATGATTATGTGATCACAATATATAACAAATTTTGATACTGTCGAAACTCGCTTCTTCATAAAAAAAAAGATGTCAGTGTAATTGTTATATGATGTCTTTTTGGAAGGATTAATTTTTATATAATTATAAGGATAAGGTATGTAAAATATAATATGTGAAAATCATTAAAAAAAATGTACAAATCTAACCGGTACAACGATAATAATATGTTTAATGTAATTTTTTTAATAATGTATTCAAATGTTGCAGTTGTAAATCAGAGTAGAGCAGCAACATGCGTTAAGACTGAAGGCCCTTGTGAGAACTGTGACCAGAAATGCCTGGCCAAATTCGGACCATCAGTTAACACCCAATGTGGGAATTCGCAGTGCTTATGCATCTACGAGTGCCCACCTTCACCGCCTAAAGTATGCAACGGTGGGGCAGGTCTCTGTTCTCAGAATTGTCCTGAAAAATGCTGTGATACGAATTGTGCAACAAAGTTTAATGGTGGACATGGATCTTGTGCCACGCTTGGTAATATTAATTTGTGCCAATGCGAGTACCCTTGTTAGAATCGGTTGATAAATTTTTAAACCAGATGGTTTTCTTTGATTATTGTAACCATAATAATGCGATAATATATAAAATTATTCTTATCATTCTCGGTTTGTGGAGACTTTCTGTGAACTGGAATTGAATCAATTTGCTATATTTTGGTAGGCATGATATAGTTTTGTTTGTTTTCTTACATACAGTAATCAACAAAAATTCTGACACCGAACAGACGCATCCAAAAATATATGTAAAACCATTTAAGTCCTAAATCCAAAATAAATTTAATACTTTGATTAGCCCTGAACATTTAGTTTTTGGTTTAGGTTCTAGTTTGGTTATTTGGTTCTAGAAGTTTAAAATGCATTGGGTATTTAGAAAACTCGGTTTGGTTTCAATTCAATTATTTTAGTTTTCGGTTATGTTCAGAAAATAAAATTGGAAATCGGCTAGTATCTGAAGTAATTTTAGATCTCATTCGGTTTCCTTTTTGGTTAATTTGAGTTAAAAGTCCAAAAATTCGAGTTTTCATATTAAATATCAATTTCTTTTTTTTTTTTGGGAGGAGGATTTTCGGATCAAAATTTGAATAATTCAGATAATTTTAAATATTCTCGATAAAAATATTCTAATTATTCATTTTTAGGTATTTCAGTTTATAAAACTAAATATAGTTAATATTTATGAAAAATATCCTGTTAATTCATATATTATAAGTTTTCTTGTTTGGAGTAGTAATTTCTCAAAATACTAATATTTTCTATGTTATCTAATTGTAAAAACGTTTGTGTTTGATACATTTGAGCAGAATATGAGTTGTTTGACATCCATTGTACTATTTGAGAAGTGATTTGCTATATAATAATGTTTTTTTTATAGGAAACATTCACAGACTCATGTAGACAATGTGAACCAAGGCGGCAACTCTGCATCTATGTGTACAACGAAAGATGGTTGTTTCTGAGCATTGCGTGCCAAGCGATCCGCCTTTATGTTTTCCGTCCTAGGTACATGAACGATATCTGAGTTGGTGAAGTTTCTTCTCAAAAACTTAATGTCTTCCAAGTAGCTTTCAAATGCTGGCCATTCCTCTGGTTCCGAAACCATCTTTACCAATTGAGAAAAATTCGTTGCAAACGTAACCCGAAACTGTCTTAAATTCTTCATGCATTCCATTGCCCAAATTAATGCCTCCATCTCCGCATGAAGAGGTGAGAGACATGCCCTTACATTACTTGCCTCTAACAAACCCTCAAACCCCGGTAGCGTGCTGAACCAACCTTGCTCTGAAAATAAATCCTTATCTTTCCAAGAACCGTCTGTGAAACATCATCTTCCTGTAGTCCATGAATTAGGTCTGATTTGTACTTCAGGTACCAACCTGGGATTATTGATAACATGTGCCTCAGCCCAAAGTGTTGATTCCAATTCTGCTAAGTTAAGCGTTTCCTTCGGATCAATATCAAGATTACTGAAAACTTTATTATTTCGGCCCTTCCAGATGTACCATAATATCCATGCAAACTGATGGTCCTCCATTTTTGGGTTAACTCTCCAAAACAGATGTTCCATATTAGCAAAAAGAAAGCCAATAGGAAAAAGGTTTGGGCTCGATGGAATCTTAGATAGTGCCACACTTGACGTGCAGGGGGGCATTCGAAAAACACATGATTTATTGATTCCTCTGGGTCTCCACACCGTGCACAACTTGTATATCCTTGTATTCCTCTCGATTTTAAATTTTTTGTCACTGCTATACAACATGTCAGCAGCTGCCATAAGAAATGCCTTAACTTCGGAGGACACTTCACTTTCCAACATAATGCCTTAAGTATGTCCACATTGGGGCCATAAAATTCTGGTGATTTTTCCTTGTCAGGATAGATCCTTTCTACTTGATACCATGATTGTACCGTGTATTTTTCATTATTAGTGAAATGCCAACCATTCCTATCTTCCATCTGATTTCTACTCAAAAGAATAATTTCAATCATTTTTGCATCATGGGGTTCCACCAAAGTCCTAATTGCCTGTAAATTTCATGTTCGGGATTCCTAATTAATGAGAGAATCCACTGTGAGGTCCGGGTAACTGTTATGAAAGTTTTTGTTAGCTGGTCTCGGGCGAGTGGATGGGATCCAAGGATCATTTCATACTGAAATAGATGACCATGTTCCAATCCTTTTGATTAGTCCTTACAAACCAGAGATCTAGCAGAGATAATACTCCTCCAGCCATATGACGGGGAATATGAGCGAATCGGTTCCAGAGGTGAAGCATTCATGTAGTACCGTCCTTTGAAAACTCGAGAGAAAAGAGCATTTGGCTTCTCGATCAGCCGCCACAATTGCTTTCCAAGCATCGCCATATTAAAATCAGTCAAATTCTTGAAGCCTAGCCCACCATTATCCTTATATACACATAATTTATCCCATGATTTCCAATGCCAAAACTGAGCTACTGCACTCGTTAGTTTCTTTACTGTCGCTTTCGGTAACCAATACACAGACATCACATGGTTTGGCAGAGCCGTGATCACCGATTTAATAATCACCTCTTTTCTCCCCTTGGTAAAAAATCTAAAAGTCCAACCATTCACCCTATTATTCAGACGATCTTGTACAAAACCAAACACTTGTACCTTAGATCCTCCTAGACTTTCTCGCAAGCCTAAATAAGAACCCATTCCGCCAAGGTTCTGAATCCCCAAAATATCTCTCAACTCCTGACGGCTGGATTCATCAATCTTATGTCCAAATTGAATTGAGGATTTCTGAAAATTAATTTGTTGCCCTGAAACAGCCTCATAATCCTTTAGTATGTTGAGAATAGTCTGATACTCTTCTTTGTTTGCATTACAAAAGAACAGACTATCATCTGCAAATAGCAAATGAGAAATTGCTGGACACACTCTTGCTACCTTCATACCGGTTAATTGTTTCACTCCCTCCGCCTTTTTTATATTTGTAATTAAAGCCTCAGTACACATAATAAATAAATAAGGAGATAAGGGATCCCCATGACATAATCCCCGCTGAGGGGTTATAAGGCCTCGTGGCTGCCCATTGAGAAGTACTCTATATTGAACTGAAGATATACACCCTCACATTAATTTAACCCAATGAGGATCAAATCTCATTTTGTGAAGGAGAGCCTCGATAAAATTTCATTCTATCCGATCATATGCCTTACTCATATCCGTTTTAATTGCCATAAACTTATTTTGACAAGACTTGTTGGTTCGCAAACCATGAAACATTTCCTGGGCAATAAGAATATTATCCGATATTCCTTCCTGCCACAAAAGCCGATTTTGTTTCCGAAATTAGACGGGGGAGACAACTTTTCAGCCTTTGATACAAAACTTTGGAGATAATCTTATAACGAACGTTACATAAACTTATCGGTCTTAATTCCGTCATCCTTGTAGGTCTCTCTATTTTTGGAATCATACAAATATTAGTTATGTTTAACCGTGGGTCCATATCTCCTGTGATCAAAAAATTATTCACCAACTCAACCAGATCCTTTTTAATGATATTCCAGGAGTGCTGAAAGAAGAGAGTTGTCATTCCATCCGGGCCTGGCGCTTTCTCTGGATGCATCATGAATAAAGCTTGTCAAACCTCTTCCTCCGTTGCTAATCGCAGTAGCATTTGATTCATCTGGGGAGAAATTGATGGCCCTATCTCCTCCAAAAAACTATCAAAATCGACATTAAATATAAATGTTAATGTCACAATTAACTTTAAGTCATGTCATCATTGTTAATATGTCATGTCATCATTTTTCTTTCAAAATCATCACCATAATGATTTTGAAAAAAAGATGATGACATGACATACTAACAATGATGACATGGCTTGAAGTTAATTGTGACATTGACATTTATATTTAATGTTGATCTTTGGTAAGTTTTTTAAAATATGGTAACAAATCATATACCATCATTAATATAACTATAAATAATATAATTGTAGAGATACAAATATAAATATAAATAATTTTCGAAATATTATTTAATTATATATTTTCTATACATATATATATGTATATTATTATTAAATATAAATATAAATTTAAAATATTTTTTTTATCTTCATTTGTACATGTAATTAAATTAAAATTAAATATTAAATATTGTAATAAAATTTAAAATTGAACAAAACTTTATTTTTAATATAGTTAAAAACCGGTCAATTCAAAAACAAAAAACGTATTGATGAATAAATGATTTGCATTGACAAAAATTATTTCTCTGTTTAATTGTATCTTTTTAGAGATGTCACTATTTTGTGAAAAATCTAACCAAAACTGCTAAATATTATATATCTGTAATAAGAGAGATTTGAGAAATTTTTTTGGTCCATATCATCATCTATTTCTCTCACACTTTTGGCATAAAATCTCATTTGACGACAGAGAATAATATTTACTAGGTTAAGACCCGCGCCTTGCGCGGGATCAACATTATATATATAAATTATTTTATGTATTAAATATTTTTACATATTATAAAATAATAAATATATATTAAATAATTAAAAGTCAGTAACCATTAAAAATATAATTAAATTGGTGCAAACATATAAATCAATTGTATTAATCCAATTTTTATTTTATTTGATAGGATATGTTATTAAATTTAAATTATACTAACATAGATAATATATTTTAGTATATTTTTAATATTAATGTCTATTAAATATTGATTTATACTCATATAGTTTTTTGATCATTTGTATCTTTTATAGTAAAAAATTTAAATTACTGATAACAAAATTTTCATTGTGGGATTAATAGTTTTAGTAATTTATAATTAAAAAAAAATAAGTTGTCAATGATCGTTCAAAAAAATTGTTCAAAGCAAATTTTGAAACTAAAATATTGTATTTTATAAGGTTTATAGTTTAATTTAAAACGATATATATATTAATCTTATTAATTAATTAAATTAGACTTTTTACTTATATAATTTTTGTAATCGTTTGTATTTTGTCATAACAAAAATTTTAAACCATGGATCATAAAATTTGAATGTAAGACTTTTAATAGTTTTAGTAATTTATAGCCGTTTGTAAAAATTTAAAATATAACATATACATAAAAATCTATATTTTTATTATATGGTTATTGTGGTTATTTAATTTATTTAATATTAATTTATTTAATAGCTTAAAATTAAACAAATATGATAGAAGATACACTATTTTTTATCAAATCTTTATTATTCAAAATCATTAATTGCCATATATACTTTAGCCACATTAGGAAATTCCGTAAATTTTATTTAAGGAAATAATAAAATACATTAATGATAAATTTATTGTTAGTTTAATAAAAAAACTTATTATATAATTAGATGGGCCAACATATTTCTCTAATGATTCTAAGAATCATTCAAGTGATGACACGTGGCTATAAAAAGAAGTTGTAATGCTTCTCAAATAATATATAGGGGATACGGAAGTACTTTTATTGACCATACCGTTTTAGCAATAAATCAGTGTATTTGTCAAGATCATCATAGTATTGACCCAACAAAAGACCATCATAATAACTTTATTTTATAACGGACGGACGGAAAAACAAATGTCCTTACTTGAAAAAAAAAATCTTTAAGTTGGAGTCTACATATTGCCTTTAAATAGATAACAAATGTCCCGACAATATACAAACAAATACCTCAGAGAAAGGTAAGCTTAGAAGAAAACTAGTAAACGTGAAAATATGGAGAGAATAACTCCACTTGTATTACTTGTTAGCCTACTTATCATTTCTGCCTCAGGTATTATTATATCTCTCAATTGTTATGTTTATTTTATTTATTTGCCGCATTTTTCATACAGTTTCAAAAGTTTTTTAATATAATTTTGTGATCACATTTATTTTATGATAAGTTTAATGATGTGTACAATGTTACAGTTGTGAATCAGACTAGAGCAGATATATGCGTCGATGGACTAGGCACTTGCGAAAACTGCGACCAGAGATGCAAGTCCAAACACGGGCCATCAGGCCACGGAGACTGTGATGACCGCTCTACTGGGGTGCCTATGTGCAGGTGCCACTACCAATGTGAACCACCCTCGCTGACGTCGACTCCACTCAATACTTGCAATGGTGGGGCCGGTTTATGTAGTGTAAATTGTCCCCAAAAATGTTGCGATATTAACTGTGCACTTAAGTTTATAGGTGGAAGTGGGATGTGTTTAACCCTCGGTAATACTAGCGTTTGCCAGTGCAAGTATCCTTGTTAAAGCTGGCTGACAAAATTGTAAACCAACTATTTTATATGTAGGACGATGATAAAATAATAACAATTTCCATTATTATTGGTTTGTGGATGGTGTTGTTTTTATGAATTGAATTGATCAACGTAGCTAAATTTTTTTATTATATCTTTTTTTTTAAACAATTTTTTTTGTACATATTGTTTAGTTTCTGGTGCAAAAGAATCTTTGTAATCATCGGAAATTATGACAATATATCTTGAGACATCGCGAATGAACTAAATAAACCAAAGCATAACCCTTTATTTCAAAATACAAAAAAGTGACCACCCAATAATGTTGTACGTAGATTTTTATGTTACAAAAAATAATAATGTTGTACGTACACATGGATATCTCCTCTAAACTCTGTATATTATGAAGCAACAAGAAATGCTCTATACTCGTAAACTTTGAAAATTTTGAGATTTCATTATTACTGGTTCTTGGATTTCAAAAATCTTAATAGAATTCATTGTTGTTGGTATAAGAATTGTCAAAATTCATTCAAATTCTTTATTATTCAAATTTTTTAGTTATTATTGATTCTCTAATTTTAATTAAATCTAGTGTTATTGGGAGGTGAATTCTATTCATTTTTATTCATTAGACTCAATTTTCAAAATATCATATGTATCCATGTGATTTTCAGAATCTATGTGATACAATAACTAGAAAACAAAATAGTTATACTTACCAAATATCTATTGCACTTTAAATCCAAGTTATATGTCCAAAACTATAATCCATTACATTTTATATACTTTTACATTTTTGGATATATAATTCTTTTTATATTTTTTTACCATCTTTGAATATATAATTATATTTATAAATATTAGAAAAAATTAAAAAAAAAAATTAAAACAGTTTCAAAAAGCATTTTATAATTAAAAAAAAGAAATTTTGACAGAAAATTTGGAAAAAACAAAAGAATATTAGCCAATCTAAAAAAATATGATCAAATTTCATAAGTCAATGTATATAAATTTTCACAATCTACATAACTTTAATAAATTTATCAATTTTTAAAATTCACAAACTCTATACAAATTTATCTCTCAATAAATAAAACTACAGGATCTAAACCAAAATTCTCCAAAACAATATATAACATATCCGGCTAATATATACTCTCTCCGTTCCTTAAAGTTACATATTATAGATTTTTCACACGTTTTAATAAAACACATTAAATTTACATATTTTTTTTGTGTTTATCTTTTTCCATAATTTTAAGCCAATAAAAATTCAACTAGTGCGTTTAAGTTTTTTGAAGTTTGCAACTAGTTAATTTAATATGTAACTTTAAAGAACGGAGGGAGTATAATATAATTTAGTTGTGCTTTCAATCGAATGCTTAATGCTTCATATTTTTTACAGTTTTAAGTACTATATAAACTAAGGTCAGCAAAACATGTACCAAAAAGATTATGTTTTAACACAGTAATGTAAAATATTCTTTGTTGGTAAATGGTTGAGTCCATACTTTACGAAGAGCAGGAAGTAGAGACCATTTTATAGTTAGAACCAGTTGATGCATGCAGAATAGAGTAATATTTAACATTTTAATGTCCGAAAGCCTATCTAATTACCACCATCCAAATAAAAATACGAAAGTAAACTGATTCCGTTTTATTGATTTGTTTCATTTATAACTTTTTAAAAAAAAATTAGCAAGGATACTGGCATTTGCACAGTCTAGAGTTGCCAATGCTCTCACAAAATCCAGATCCACCAAGATACTTTTGTGCACAGTTTTGATTGCATGCACTGCTGCACAAGCCAGTCCCACCGTAGCATTGTTTGTGATGTGGAGGAGTTGGTGATGGCGGTCCGCACGTGTAATAGCACGTGCAAAGTTGGTTTCTGTTGTCGCAACTTGCTTGGCCTGTTGGCCCGTGTTTAGCCTTGCATCTCTCATCACATTGTAGACAACTACCTAGAGGGTCTTGGCATGAGTTTGCCTTCACCTTATTAGCAACTGTAAAAAGTGTTCTTTAGTACATGGAAAATAAATCACTGATAGAAACATTTATCTATGAAAATAAAATTTGAAAATAAAACGTATTTAAAGAGCAGAATGTACTGTAACGAAAAGTTATTTTTGAGATCATAATGCAGAAAAAGATACATTCAATATTGAAAAAACATAAAAATTATAGACCAAATAGCATAAAAGAGCAAAATGATGCAGCCAAATTACTGATAGTGTACTAAATTGGTAGAAGAATTTGGCTAAATGTAACTCAGTTTATCAAGCATGTGATCAAAACAATACTCTCTCCATCTCAGTTTAAAATAAATCATTGTATGAAATAAAAACAAAATATTATTTTAAAAAACCTTTTGGACTATTTAGTTATCTTAAGATGCATTGGAACAGGTTACCAGAAAAGTTAGAAAGTCTCAAGTATACACCGCCTAATTATTTATTAATAATAATAACTAATAATAAAAAAAAATTACCGGAAAAAAGCATGACAAAGAAGATGATTACAACCACAAGTGAAAATGTATTCTTCATATTTTCTAGTTTTTTTCTTTGATAATTGGTTGAGACAATTATTGGTATACCATTGGAACATCTAGCTGGTATATATATAGTGTAGTGCGCCAATAGCAAATTATATGTAATGATTTGTTTCCAAAAGAAATGGTCATTTCTGCTGAATGCTGAATATTGATGATAACATCGAATTAATTTCTTAGTCAAAACAAAAAGCATCGAATTAATTTCTCAAAGTTCAAACATACATTTGAAGTCAAATGCCAAAATGAGCCACAAACATTTGTAGTCAAACTTCTAAAGAGACATAAATGGATACTAGATGGAATATAATGATATTTTGTATGATATTTTTTTTGTAAAAACTAAAAATATTTGTAAAAGTATCTTTCAACACAGTGGTAATCTTTTGGGAGTATGTATCCACATCAGTATTGGTTCGATTTTTCCTTATAACTAAATTATCATTACTTGGCCAGTATAGATTAGGTTTCGGTCCAAAGTGGTTTATACGGTGTGCCGTAATAGATGATCGGTTCATTCTCTGACATTAGTCAGAAAGTATTCTAAACTCGGATTAAACAGCATGTTACGCTTTTGGCTAGTCCACTCTGTAGACGTTAGCCGACCGGATCAGCCATAAAACATATAAAATAGTATCTTTCAGCATACTATTTTTAGACCAAATATATATTTTCAGCTTACCGTCTTACTTATTTTATAACAAACCTTACAAATCTTTAAATTATATGTAAAAGGAATGTTGAATATTATTACTGTTGTTTTATTTAATTACAAAATATTATGTTATTTATTTTGAGTTTTGATTATCCTTCATATGTGCAAAATATATTCGTATTAATAGACATGGACAAACGGATCCTCGAGTCAGGTTTATATTAGGTTCTTTCAGGTTTGAGTTCTTCGGATCCAACTAGGTATTTAAAAAATTTGGTTTGATTTCGAGTTGGGTCTTCTCGGATCCTGGTTGGTTCGAATAGACAATTTTTATACATGTAAAGAACCTCTATATTCAGATATATTTGATTCGGTTTTCAAGTCTTTTAGGTATTTTCGACTTTTTCATGTTTTCAGATCAGTTACTTTATAATTTTTAGGTTTATTTTATAATTTTCGGGTATAATTTGGATAACTCGAATCTATTTTATCCTATTCTAAATTTGCACTCGGACTTTTTGTAACCCGCAACTTAAATACTCGATATATCACAAATCCATAAGAATAAAAACCAATTTTTTTTTGTAATAGATATTAGGGTAGGATTATTAAAATTAGAATCCACTATTACCCTATAGGATCTAGGGTTCAGTTCAGGCGGGACTCAAGACCCATGATCCTCCATATAAGATCCAGTAGGATAAAATGACATTACATGTACCGACCCGAATCGGTTTTTGGGGTCATTTCCAATTCGGATCTTCGGATTCAGATAAAATATACAGTACTATGGATTAATTTAAAACCTATTTTAAGTAATTAATTATTATTTTTCATTTGCTTTTTGATGATGACATGCGAAAACCAGCAATGATAACATCACGTACTTGTCTCATGTCACCTAATCCCAGAGCAGTCGGCAGAAAAGATATGTATTTCATTGTAGTTCTTATGTTCCTAAGCTTCAGTTGACACTATAAACTTGAAAAAATATTATGAAAATGCATTATACACAACCTAAGACTTTATAATGCAAGATAAGAAAAACAACTCCCAAACACAATAGCATAACTACCAAATGGTTAAAACGGCTAGAATCAACGAAAACAAAGTTTAAAACATACACAAATCACAAATATCAAGCGCATTCATCCTTCAACAACATCGACTTGAGTTGGATCAGGTCTGTGTTATCCAACCGGATGTCCCTCTTATCATGAAGAATTTTTTTTATAGATAAAGAATATCAAAGCGTTCAAAATGCATATAGAGGAAAAGATAATCATCTTTATTTAGTTTCATGAAATTTGCGGATTTGTTCTTCTCTCTTCATTTTCGTTTAAACTACTTTCCCTTTTGTTAGAAAATAATCCATGTTTCGAATAATTTGTTACTGCATATATATGCCAAATGTTGTATATGCGCACATGAGATAGCTAGAATTAATATATCTTGCCCATTGTATTAATCACTTTTTCCTGCAAATTATTATATAATATAAGTATTCATGATTTTCTTATCTAAGTATGAAAAATGGTTTTTGATGTAAATATAATTAAGGAAAATATGAAGCTGCTTTACATATGTTGGGATATGTATGATGAACTTAAAAGATTGCGATATTATGTATCTTGCATATCAGAATTTGGACAAAAGCCCACTGGCGTATGCAACTTTTAGAAAAATCGTGGACGGTGTTTGCTCTCAGCCTCTCTCACCTCTGTCCAGCTGATAGAGTTCATACGTCTTTCATGGGAAAAGGCTCAATTTCGCAAAATATATAAGCTAAGGTTATAATCCTCATGATATATTGTATTGGTTCTTCGTTTCTTGTAATAATATATTGTCAAAATATTACTATTTAATGTTAATAAAAAATAATATTATAATGGATGAGAACTGAATTGTCTCAGTTTTTCCTTATCTTACAATGTTTGTCTCAGAAGTGAAACCAAATGTAGACCAAGTCTCCTGGTTCAAATTTACATACATGATTTATAAAACCTCCAAAACAATATATAGTATATGTATCCGGCTAATATAATAGACAATTGTGGTCGGATTCGGAAATAATCCAAGTCTCTCAGCTGGATGGATGTGTGATGCTTAATGTGCCTTTACAGTTTACGTAGTAAACTAGGGTCAGCAAATTAAAACATGTTATAAAAAGATTATGTTTGAACACAGTAGTGTTAAATATTTGTTGTCGGTAAATGTTGAGTCCATCTTTTTGGAGATGAGGAAGTAAAGGCCAAGTTTATAGTTAGAACCAGGTGATAGGTGATGTAAGATAGAGTAATTAACATTTTTCATGTCCCAAAAGCCTAAATATTTACATACTTATCTATACTATTAAAACAGAAAAATTTTTAAAAAATCTACTAATTAAAAGTTGTTGGACCCTTTTATTAGACTTTTTTTTTGTCATACAATTAATTACTCTAACTATATACAATTAATAAATCTAACAACGCATTTATCTTTTTCGGTTACCATGAAAAATTAATAAAATCCCCTAATATCGTGAGATCACAATCATTTGTTGTGTGTGGACCGAAATAGATATTTGAAATATTTTTCATGTCAAGATTGGTTTGGAATAATAACTCAAATACATATTAAATACATGTAATATTTGGGTACGTAGCATGTCTAGGTCGGTTCAGATATTTTAAGTCAGAAAAAGATTAGAAATACTTGAAAACTTACAGAGTGATCTGAAACTTGAAAAGTATTAAAAAGCCTACCAAATACTCAAAATATATTAAAATACCTGCTAAAGATCTAAAATGCTTTGCGAGATATAACCCGAGAAATTGAAAAATACCCAAACTTTTATCTGAATATCCGAAATATATTTTAAAAATTATAACTGAAAACTCAAACCCAAAAGAAAAACATCTATAATATCAAAAACATATCTGAAATACTCAAATGTACATAATATACTCAAAACACTTCATGTACTTTGGGTACCCGACCGAATCATGGGTAGGATCCAAACTAAGCCAAGATATATTGGTCCAACAAAATACCCAATATATACATTTCCTTGGACTCGGATCCGATCAATTTTTTTGGATTCGAGTAAATGCCTAGGCTTAAGTTAGAGAGAGAGTTATATAAATATATATACAAAATCTCAAATAAACTAATTCATATTATTTTAAACAGATTTTCTTCTCGGTATAATACGATTTTGTAACATAGTAATGTACAACAATCCCAAAATATTAATTCATATTAAACTTTGTCTATAATCTAAAATCCGTCCTTTCGAAGCGCGGGTCAAAATCTAGTATATGTTAAAAAAAAAAAATTTGTCCTAATGTTTAAATTTCTTGTCAACATATATTAAATATTAATACACCATAGTCTAGATGGCTACCATATAAAATTTGGCAACTGTTATCACTAGTATTTTTACCGGAGTTTTAATTTGTGTTACAGTTATCAGAAAATATGCTCCTCCACCAAATTTTTTTGGATAAATGATTAAGATTTATTACCATTTTAATTTTTGATAGCGATACAGAGTAACTCGTAACAGACTAATCAAATAACGAGTTAAACAACACCGAATGCAAGAAAAACGACTAATGATCGAAAAACGCCAAAACCCAAGGATCTCTGAAACTTTCAAACCCGATCTTCCGATAACGTTACAAGGTACGAAGCCAAGAATTCCAACAAAGTTTATGAGTAATCTTTTGACCGGCGATATTCAACACCACGAACTTAGTGAAAACCGACGACACGAATCCAATAAAAACCGACAATGCTCCTCCACCAAAATCCCCTATAAAATTATTTTTACTATTTACTACCACTGCCGACATCAAAACTGTAAAAGTTACTACAAGAAGCAAAATGCTATATAGAACAAATAATATCGATATACATACATATCTATATAGTAAAAGAAACAAAAGGTATGAAAGGCCAACTAAAATATATAAACTATAGTTCATTGTATACATAATATAATAGTTAGCTGAGGAATGCAAACTTTACATTTCGTATTTGTAGTTTATATTGTATGAAAAAAAAAAGAGAATGCAAACAAGACACTTGTTCCGATTGTTTGCTAAACAGTATAAACACCGATCGAATCTGAGATCATATAGTCAAGAAACACAAATATTTTTCTAATGTTACGTAAGCTAAGCGCTATGAAATTTATTCGGTGGTTGTAAATCTCGAGATTAGTATTATATTTTTAGTAAAAGTAGACAATAAAAGAGAACTCAATTAAGGGGAAAAAACCAGGAAATAACGTAGATATGGACACATTGACAACGAACGTGGAGGAGAAGACAATGACAGATATAATATTTTGTGAAGGAAGATGACACATGCATTGATGTTTCTTCACGTAAAGAAAGGTCTTCGAGTTGGCATTTCCTTGCCTCACGAATCTTTGTCTACCTCGTGCTTCTTTTTAATTCTCTTGTCTTCTTATTTTCTTTCCTTTTTAATAGATTAATTATTTGCCACAACGCTCGCTACTCTGTCTCTTCTCCCCCCTTTGACTTTTGTCACACTATCGTCTTAACTCAACCATGGTTAACAAAGTTTATTGCAAAACCATAAGTATCTGCTACTCCTCGATATTATATTTTCCAATACATATATTCATCGTCATTTAAAAACTTGTATGATTAATCCAAATCAAGACTCCCCATGTATCTCTCGTTTTGTTGTTTGCTTTCTCTTATAATCTTTTCTTGGGATTGTGAATTGTGACCATGTGTGGTTCAAGAGTCAACTTCAGACGTAGGGTTGTCACTATCACTTTTGAATAATGTATACCCCTAGTTTTTGCTTTTATTCAGATATGCAGTTAATGCTCATATATCTTTACAATGTTCATATCTCTTTGAGCCGCATGAATCGGGCTGTGGCTCCATTTATATAAACTCTAATCAAGTCGCATGAATCGGGCTTTGGCTCCATTTACAATGTTCATATCTCTCAAATCTCAAATAACACTTCTTAATATGATATAAATAATCATGTTTCATGGATACATCACATTTAGTTTAATTACTATTAGCCAATAAAGAACGTAAGGGTGCAAATGACCAATACCTTTTGTACTTAGAAAACTTTTTACATTAAACAAGAAAAGAGAAAGTGAGCTAGAACTACATTTGACGTCGACAACCGAGATAATATAGTACTTTTGGAAAGAAAAAAAATTAAATGCAATTAATTAGAAGAGGCCGAAGATGATAAGGAATTTTCGTTTCAGAACCTGTAATTATTTTAATAAAAAATTCAGTAACAAAATGAAAACAGGAAGATCCAACTAAACTTTGTTGTTGAGGACTAAGTGTTTTGTCAAACATAGGATCCGACCGTTGTTTGTTGTGCATGTGCCTAGAAACATGGCCCTCGCATCATCCATAACTAATTGTCTTACAGATTTAATACTTTTCATACCTTCCTACCATTTAGTTAAAAAGATATCACACTATATATGTTACATAATATCAATCAATACACGATACAGAACCAACTATAAACTAATGCCATGAAACCAATCTTTGATTGAAGTCCGTTAGTTCATGCGGTTTGTATGTACTACAAATTATAGACAAAACAAACAAAAAACAATGCGAAGATCAATTTTAGTCGCTAGGTTTTATCAAGCTACATAATCATTTAATTCAGATTTTGTAAATAAAATACAATTTCATCAATGCTAAACTGTTGTTCTTTTTGTTTTTTTTTTCTTTTGAAAATAAATTATGTTGTTAAAATCGTTTTAGGTATGTTAGTCGTTTTAAAATGTTAGGTATTGGAGCAACATGGGAAAATACATTGTTGGATACAACCACAGGATCCTACGCCTACGGACAAAATAATAGATTTTACCTATCATAGTTTTTTTTAAAAATTGTTAGGTACTAATAATTGATTCGATCAGCTAGGCCGCTGATTCGATGTTTTGAAACAGTCTTACAAAAAAATTAAAGATATATACATTTAGTGATCTTGAAAAAAAAGAGAGAAGATGAATCTATTTATTTGCCAATAGATTGCGACTGTATTTTGAAAATTACAGAAATTCAAAAATAGTGGAACTAAAATAATAAAATTAAAAAACGCTTCAAGCTCCAAAGCTTTGACTTCCAAGCTCCAACAAAAACACTCAACCCACTTATACTACAACGCTCTCGCTTCCTTGCTCAGTCACAATCGTCAATCTCCGAGCTGTCTTCAAGAACTCACTGATCAAAAATACAAAACAATTATTAATTACATGTTTTATTCACCATCACATGCATATTTTAAAAACATGAGAATATGCATTTTGTTTTTTTACCTGAAAGGTTCGTTTCCTGCGTACTTGATGGCTCCAGATGCATCCCTATAGAGAACAGAGCTCAACATCTCAGCCTTTTGAATACCAAACATGTCAGAGAGTTTCCTACTCAGCTCCTCGTACGAGCCAAGAACTGACAGGTCTAACGTTCGACCGACGTCGTCTGACTCCATAAACACTTTACAGTGCCCTGTCTCCAAACCTGCTGCATCATGAGCTTTGTTGGAGCAAGGTGAACCTTCGTCTGATGAAGATAGTTTCGATCCGCCTGACGTGTTTGCAGTATCCGTTGACCCTTTCTCTGAGATCTGCTCCTCAGGTAGTATCAGCTTCCCGAACAAGACAATGTGAGACTTTTTAGATTCTGTATCATCATTACACGGTGTTGTCCCCATGGTCAAGAAACAGAACCCTTTCTCGTTTCTGCTATCGATGTTTCGCAACCCTAATGGCTGAGAAAGAGGGAGAGCTGATGGTTGCGGAGGAGGAGGAGGTCTGTTTAAGTAGTAATGGTGGAGATCAGAAGATGATAACCCGTAGTACTGATGAGCATTATGCCTGGCTCCCTGTAAACCCACGGGAACGTTGTCCAGAACAGAGCTTAACGGGTTTGATCTTATGAGAGGGTTGCTTGGGAAAGAAGGTACTGGGATTGAGTTGATTAAGTTGTTGTAATCCGGATGCTGAGGAAGCCTCATCTTCTTCCTTGGCGGCGAAAACGACGTGAGTGGGATGGGGTGTACGTTGGATACCAGTTCAACTAACCACGGGTTAACCCGCTTCACGTTTTGGAGTAGGTCCGGCTCATCCCAAGCCACCTGAAAACACACAAAATGCAAACCTTTAGTCTTTCTTGGGTCACAAGAAAAGTACAAAAGAGAAAACATAGTCCAAAGGGATCTTAAATAATATATAAGTGAGACGGATCAATCCATTTATCGCTAAGGGATCCTAAATAATATATAAGCGAGACGGATCAATCTTGGTTTTAAGTTGGAAGCTCATAAAACATAACCGAAACTTCTTAGGGTTTTTTACCTGTAGAAGCCGCCAAGGAGAGTTAGGCCAACGGATAGGATCAGAGACACTAACAGCCGACACAGTCCCCATAAACCAACTTATCCTCGACGAATCTTCAGTCTCAAACGCCATTTTAAACCTCATACCTGAGCACCAAGGAATCCTCATCGCTGCCCTAGCATCCAACGCCTTGACGCAAAACTCAGACGTGCTAGCCCTAGGATAGTACACAACCTCAAAGCCCCTTCCACTTAAAGCAAGCGTGGCGGCCTCTATAACAGACTCAGCCGCCACCTTTCCTTTTCTATCAGCAAGAGAACAGTTACTCCTCCTCAAACTATTACTCTCATCTTCTCTCAAAAGAGAAGAGTAGCCGCAGCTTCCACCGATAGGGTTCCAACCAGGCGAATAATCAGGTCCGTTCCCAATCCCTCCTCTCTTAGCCCTCCTGATGCCTACGCAGAGATCTCCACTCTCAGCTCTCATGAAGACGATGGAGTCTCCCGCCACAAGCTTCTTCTGGTTCACGAAGTTACTCCACCCTGTAGTGAGGAGATGTCGACGCGGCGTGCCTCTGTAGATATGTCTGAACTTCCATACATCTCCGTGAACATCTTTGGCGAGAATGGTCTGAACAGGCGGCTCGGCGTTGTAATCCAGCCTCGGGAAGATCGTCTCCGCGCAGTAGCGCGGGACAGAGAAGCCCCCACCGTTGTTAGCATCGGACTGAGTCAGAGTCTTGGCAAAGGAAGGAGTCTTCTCGCTGTTACTCTCGAAACCGTTACCTTCTTGACCATCTCCGTACTCGTGATCGTCGTCTTTTAGAGGGATCAGTCTCAGTTTGGCGAAAACCTCGTCGGATTCAGGATCAGCCATGTACTTGATGGCCAAGACACGGCATAAGACCATGGGAGGGATAGGGAGGTTCTTGAAATCTACGTGGTCGTAAGCGTTTTCAGCGTGTCCTTGAGGGAAGTAGAAGACTTTGGAGTTCACAGGTGGCATACGGACCATGCCGCCAGCGCATGCATGCCATAGCTGTGGATCTAAACCTTTCTCTGATCCGCTTTTCATCGGATCCATTACATTTATCATCTCTTTCAAATGTAATAATACCTACAAATGAAAATGAAATAAAAAGATTATCAGTTTTTGTTTGAACAAAGTAGATAAGACAGAACACAAAAGCATATGCTTTTTTTGGTTGTTTGAAGTACTTTTAAAATGTTAAAAAGCTTTTAGTCTTTTGAATCAGTCAACTCTCTTATACCTAACAACCGAGATTTTCCCGGAAAAAAAAAGTTTCCTGAAAATCCGACAAAAGGGTTATGTCTAGATAGATTCGGTGAGAGATTGAATATGATTATCAAGAAAACTTCAGATAATTCAATAAGAGATCAATAACAGTTCAAGTTTAAAAGCCTGCTCCAGGTTGTGTTGCTAGGAAGATAAAGCAAGAAAGTCACAGATCGGTCACTTTGGGAAGAACTGAAACAGTAAAACTTTTTGAAAAGTAGAGAGAAGAACATAGAACAGATCAAGATTAAGCTAATCAAATTAAAATATCGCACGGAACTGATTAATATTTTTTAATAAAGATGAAATTCATACAAGGATTTGATCAAACAGAGAAGATTTAAGACAGAAGTTAAAGAGTTCAAACCTTGAACAGTAGTAGTAGATCTGAGACAAGTTCTTGAAGATTATGTTCTAAAAAACCCTTCTCTTGGTTTCTTGAGAATCTGAAGATTCTGCAGCTAAGTTTCTGCTTCAGAATCGGATAAGAGTTCACTTTTGCTGTACAGAGGGAAATGAAAAGGGTTCGTGTATATGAAGGAGAAAGGTTTGGCTTTCTGGAAAATAAAATAAATATATAAAAGCCATTTATTTTTTCAACTTTCATTAACTCATTCACATGTTGTGATTTTGATCAGATTAAAAATTAAAAATTAAAAATTGCAATGTTTTAAATCATTTAAATTACGCTCCCAAAATGGTAACAATTTGGTAAGTCAAACCCTTGATTCCGGGCATAAAAATCGACAATACGGAGTGTAAAAATATATTATAAAATGTTTATATATAACGAAAAATATCGACATACGAGTAAAGAGTTAAATCGGGCACGTGACGGGTCCGCACGTGTCGTCGGTGCTTCCGACATATCTCCTTGAAATCTGATTAGAAGCATCTAATTACTTTACTATTCAAATTTTATTTTCTAACTCAGCCATTAATTGTTCTTTGAATTTACTAATGTTAACCGTTTGGTAATCCCAATATCATTTAATTTTTATCTTATTGTTTACGGAACACGATAGTTTGTTGATGCTATTCATGTTATCAATTTGCTGTCGCTGACCATGGTTATATTGGTTATTAAGACCACTCTGTTCAAAGGGTAATAACGCGATTTACAAAAATACAGTCCTGCTTTCGTTTTTATGTAATTAATTACAAGACTGTCTAAAATACAGCCTTTATCAGTATGGCACGACTCATAAACCCATATACTACTTATCTCCTGCTAGTATAATATTGTGCATACAAGCATCATATTTAGGTGTTCATTGTTTTGCTGGTTTTTAGATTTTAGTTTTTAATTTTTAGATTTTATATTTTTAGATTTTGGTTTTTAGTTTTAGTTTCTGTTTTTGCAATAGATTTTTTTTTTTTTTTAAAACATGAATGGTTTTTCTAGATTTTAGTTTTTAGTTTTTAGTTTCTGTTTTTAATATTAATAAAAAGAAAATGTTATTATCAACAATTAATACGTGTTGATTAGTTTAAAAAACTTACTTAAGTTGGATCATTATTTTTTTATTTGTACTAAAAATAAATATAAATTTTTTTAAAACAACAAACTAGAAAATGTTGGATTTTGGTTTTAGATTTTAGAGTTTAGATTTTTTATTTTCTAAATTTTAATTTTTTAATAATATTTTTGTTTTCCTAGATTTAATTAATGTTTCTTTTATTTTAAAAATTTATAAATTATAAATTGATTTAAAAACAAACTTAAATTACTAAAAGAAGATATCAAAAATAAATAAATAATACCAATAGATTATTAACAAAACATGTAAACTCTACATAAAAGTAAATTTAAATACTTAAGTTAATTTTATTGACAAGTTTTAGAAATGTTCTTATTAGAAATTTATTTTTGTATTATATATATATTAAACATATGCTTTTTACTAAATCTGATTTGTTTCTAGTATATATTGTTTTAATTGTTTTAGAAAAACAAAAGCCAAAAACTATTTCAAAAACTGGAAACAATCAACCTCCTAACATTTATTTCAAAGTGATATCCAAATAGATATTAAAAGATCATTTGCCGTTTACCATTGTATTTCAAGATTATTTATTTTTACTACTATTTGACTATGTTTCTATTATATACTTTGATTATCTGAAATAGTTCAATGTTTTCAAAGAATATGGTATTTTATACTTTTTGTTTTCATCTATATTAAGAAACATTTTGCTTTTAGTGTCATTTTATTTTTGAATAGATTTGGAATCAATTCACAACACATGCGAAGACTAATTAACTAGAATCATCCATTATCATACACACAGTTCAAATATCGGTTTGATACCAAACAGTCCTTCTCTAACCAATATAAGCAACTATATTCAGATGTTTTATTAAACATGCTGCACAGTTTCCTGTATTTTACTTTGGTTCGTTTCTTAAGTTTTAAATTGCCTTTAGACTTTTGACTAAATAAGTAGTAATCTTGTAAGTAACGATGTAAATGAAAAATGTTGCATAATGTCCGGCATCTAGTATATATGGTATTATGGTTAGTTACTCATGTTTTTACTTGCTTTTTGAGTAAATAATAATATTAAAATGTATGCTTAACTTGCAAAGAATGAACTAAATGCTTTTGATATAGAAAGAAATTAAAAAGAAAACATTTGGAAAATTTCTCTTGTAAAACTATAACTATGACCCCATGTTTCCAGATATCAATACTACGATGATAGCACGCAAGGCTCAATAAATTTCCGCATGTGTCTTTGTATTTTCTTGTCGTAAGAGATAAGCTTCTCCATTATTACGAAGAGTTTGATCTACGCCATTCGTAAATAAACACTCATTATCAGATTAGTAAAAAAAAATCAAATTATCTACGTGCAGATAAACCTAATATAGTTCAAGATCTATTACATTTATGAAATATATTATATAAATTCGCCAAAATCTACGCGATTGACGGTTAAGTTTTTTGGTTAAAAAAGTAAACGCAAAACATATTTTAACACTTTTTCTGAACAACTTTTGACAGTGATTTTATCATCACATTTTTGCCATTGTGTCAGCTTTTTATAGTAATGTTTATGCGAACCCGAAAATACTATTCCAGTTCAAAATTAAAACATTACTAAAGTTTAAACAGTAATATGAACAAGAATTCATAACAAGAAATCAACAATGAGAAAACATATTTGACCAGAGGGCATAACACGTGCGACTAACCATGGTTAATTTTGAAGTGTCTGTTTATATATTGTTATATTGTAGGTCAACATTAGGACTCTCCTTGTCAATAGTTATTAACGTGTGTCTCCATTTATGTCCATTCAGTAATATTTGCATGTCACGAGGGCAATTTCGTCACAGAGATAAACCAGTGGATCTGAAATCTGATCTCTGAATGTCTTCTTTAGTCGGTCAGATTTGGTTTTGCATGTAAATACTCCTCATGTTTGACCATACGTTTTGATGCGTGCCAATTGAAGATTGTTAATATTTTTCTAATAGGTATAATTTATAGTTTTGTACGCCAAGTTTAGAATTATATACTCCTTGGGACTTTGATAATGTCAAGTAAAATTAATACTTAGAAATCCGTAGATTAAAGGACCAAGTATTTAATTACGAGAACATTAGTATAATATTTTTTTTATCATTAAGAACTTTGCTGTAGTCTCTTCTCAGCGTTAACTTTGTACTTGCAAATTGATCGCGTTTAGTTATTCTTGTTCTTGCGAGTGCACAAGTGTACTAAGTCAATTGTCAAACCACAGAGAAAAGAAAATTAATACAAAGTAATTTATATGAATCAAACTGGAATAAACCTGTTTTTTTTTTGTTGTAAATAAAATCTTGAATTGTAGAGATAGTAAACGACGCACGCTTCAAGATTTTTAAGGGGTTTTCCCACAGTTTTTTTTTGACTAATTTTTTTTTTTTTTTTTTTTTTTTTGACTAAAGGGTTTTTTTTTATTTTTATTTTTTTACTAAAGGGTTTTCCCACAGTTATGGAGTTAATTTGAAAAGATAGATGATAAAGAGAGATGAAAGCTCAAACAACAAAGAGAGTAAATTGTAAAGCGACCTTTTAAGGAGGAGACATATAAAGACATGAACTGGGATCAGACACAAACAGTCGTTATAGACATTGACTCTCTCTTGTCCTTTTCTTTCTCACTATTTGTCTTCACAAATAACATATTATTATTTAAAATCATTTATCCTATTTGTGGATTGCATATCCTGTCAATGATGAAGAATTATAAAATTCATACTTCCGTAGATTTTAGTATTAATAATCAGAAATAAACAAAAAGCTTGGTCAGTTGCAAAAACTAGAAGTGTTCGCAACCATCTCTTTATTTTTGGTGTCTGGTCATATAGGACGAGCTCGTCCAAGACTTTTGTGGTGATCGAAGAAGCTATGCTCTCTTTTTCTATACGTTTTTGACTGTTCCATCGTTTAATCTGATATCTAAACTATAAAAGAGTACAAATTTGAAATATCCCTTAGTTTTCTTTAATAATTACAACCTTATGCCACTAACAAAATAAACCATAGTTTTATAAAAAATTATCTTGGTTTCCGATTAAAATGAACTGCCATATTAATTATTTTACATATCTACACCTAAAATTTAGCGTTGATATGCTATGCTTTTAACATGTATAAACTAATAAAACAAGAGTACAAATTTGAAATACCCCTTAGTTTTTTTTAATAATTACAACCTTATGCCACTAACAAAATAAACCATAGTTTTATAAAAAAAATATCTTGGTTTTCGATTAAAATGAACTGTCATATTAATTACTTTACATATCTACACCTAAAATTTAGCATTTATCTTCCGTGTGATATGCTCTGCTTTTAACATTCCTTCTTCATAAAATTTTACGACGGGGTGATTGTTAGGTGCTGCTATCCACAACCCTATTTATTTTTACAGCACCGGATTCAGAGAAATCAAGCTTTAATTTTTTTTTTGAAACCACAGCTCTTGAAATAACCTACAGTTGTATAAGTTCTCTGCATAGCCAAATATCCAAAGCAATTTTTTAGTGCTTTTCATAAAATTCTATAGCAATAAAATTTAAAGCCACATCAAAAAGTTTACAGATTTTTTTTACGGCAAAAATTTTAAGGTACAACCATTACCAATCGGACCCAACATATCTTTCCGAACTTTAGAAAAGAATATACCAAATATAAAATCCCTACAATCAATGAAAACTTTAATTATTAAATACGAAATTGATTAGCTCACTAATATGAAATGAACAATACTTAGGTTCACTCCTATGGTGAATGGTTAAATTCACCACACTTTTCATAGCCAATCAAAATACCACGTAGGAGTAGTTAAAAAAGACAATAAAAATATAAAAAAATAGCTGAAAAAAAACAACACCGACGTCAATTAACGCCGTCTAAAAAACCATAAATCATAAATCTGAAACACTAAACCATATATCCCAATCCTAAAATCTAAACCCTAAATCTTAAACCTTAAACCCAAACTTTAAACAATAAACCTTAAATCCTAAAATCTAAACCCTAAACCCAAAACTCTAAATCATAAACCCTAAAATCTAAACCCTAAATCCTAAATCCTAAACCCTAAACTCAAATCTTAAACTCTAAACCCAAAACTTCAAATCCTAAACTCTAAACTCTGAATCCTAAAACCTAAACCCAAACCTCTAAACCGTAAACCCATCTGCTAGTTAATAAGATTAAGGTTTACGGTTTAGAGGTTTGGGTTTAGTGTTTATGATTTAGGGTTTGGGTTTAAGATCTAAAGTTTTGGGTTTAGGGTTTAAGGTTTATAATTTAGGGTTTGGGTTTAAGATTTAAAGTTTTGGGTTTAGAGTTTAGGATTTAGGGTTTAGATTTTAAGATTTAGAGTTTAGGGTTTAGAGTTTTGGGTTTAGGCTTTAGGGTTTAGATTTTAGGATTTAGGGTTTATTGTGTAGAGTTTGAGTTTAGGGTTTAAGATTTAGGGATTAGATTTTAGGATTAGGGTTTATGGTTTAGTGTTTTAGATTTAGGGTTTATGGTTTTAGAGTTTAGGTTTTTAGAATTTAGAATTTTGCAGATGACGCTAATTAATATCAGTGTTGTTTTTTTTCCAGCTATTTATTTATTTATTTTTATTGTCTTTTTAAACTATTTCTACAAGGTATTTTGATTGGTTATGAAGAGTGTGGTGAATTTAACCATTCACCATAGGGGTGAACCTAAGTATTGTTCATATGAAATCGCCATACATCTCTTGCGTTTTATTTATATACATCTCTTACGTTTTATTTTGGACAAAAATTAGGTTCACCCAACCTTTAAATTCACCAGCCCTCTTATAACCAATTAAATTGCCACCTAGATAAATAATAAAAAATATTAAATTTTATTTAAAAAATTTAAAATAGTTGAAAAAAAGAATAATGCCTAACAAAACTCTAAATTCTAAACTCTAAACCCTAAATCTAAATCTAACCCCTAAATACTAAACCCAAACCCTATACCCTAAACCTAAATAGTAAACCCAAATAGTAAACCCTAAACCCAAATCTTATACGATAAACCCAAATTCTAAACCCTAAACCCAAACTGTAAACCCAAATTTTGGACCCTAATGTTCCCGGATTGAAACTGATTAATCCACTCATTCTGATGGAGAGGTTTGTATTGAATATATAAGTGTTTATGGTAGTATTAACTCTCAAAATTTCTCTGAAGGTTTTTTTCTTAAAAAAAATATTCTTTGAAGATTTTTAACCCTATTTTCCAAGTGCAAGGAAGAAGATGCCTACTTGAAATACATAAAATCTAAATCTAAGAAGTTGTTCACGAAGACAATAAAGTTGGAAAATACCAAGGTTGATCAGTTCCTGTATGTTTATTTTTATATTTTGGGTTTTATCAGTTATAAAATTCTTTCTTCATTTTTAATATAACAATATCATTTCTCTTAAATCAAATTTATACTTATTATATATATTTCAAATCTAAATAGCCATCTTTTAATTTACTAAAGCTATCAAGTATACTTAAATCTCAAAATTTTTGCATCTTAGGAGAATAGATATCTTAAAAGAAATTGAATACCAATCTCATAGAAAAAGGTTAACAAATATAAAATCAAACAAATGTATGCATCGACAACACGAGATGATCAAGAAGAATCAAGTTGAGTGCATTCTCAAAAGTTAGTCATATATAATAGTAGAGAAAACACCCGCAAACCCGTTATAAATTATAAAGTTTAGCGACTAATTTTTTTTAAAAGTATATAAATCTAATAACAGAACATATGCATCGACTACACAAACAAGAACATTCAAGTCGAGTACATTTAGGCATGGGAATTTAATTCAAAGCCTGCGGGGCCCGCCCCATTTGATCCGCCGCGGGACAGGTGCGAGTCGAGCGTTTTGAAAAAATCAAGTCGCGGATGCGGGTGCGGGTTAAGACTATTTTTTGCGGGGCGGGTGCGGGTTGGTGGATTTTGATTTGCGGATACCCGCCAACCCACAAAATAAAATAAAAAATAATTTTTTTTTTTTTGAAAAATTCGATTTTTTTTAGAAAAATAATTTTTTTTTAAAAAAAAATAATTAAATTTTTAAAAAATAATATAATAAATTACTTATAAATATATTATTTTATAGAAAAACTAATTAAATAATTATTATTTTTAATTAAAAATATATCCCGCGGATCCCGCGGGTTACCCGCAAAATAAAGCGGGACGGGTGCGGGTATTAGTTTATTTCTTTGCGGGTTGAGCGGGTCGAAATTTTAACTAAAAAAAAAGAAACGATCCGCGGATTGGCGGGTCGTGTGGGGCGGGTTGACCCGCGAACCCAGGCCTAAGTACATTCTCAAATATCAGTTACATGTAATTTTTGGAAAATATTTGCATAGGCGCTCGTATTAAACACATTACTTTGTTATATATCTTTTTTGAACAACTCTTTGTTATATATCAATATCATTTAACTATTTTATTTATATACAAAGATGAGGTGCGCGGATCCGATTAGTCTTCTATTTATAATCAAGTACGTTTTGTCACTATTTTATTTAATGAGTCAGATCTGATTTTTGTAGTTCTTAGTGGGCTTGTGATGAGCCTCTTCCAACTCTACTGTAAATAGATAAATATATTCCAATATAACCTGATCCTTTTGAAAATATCAGTTTTTGTCACTAAGCCCGTTTAGTTAAGACTTTTAGTATGACTTGTAACGGCCCAATTGTTCTGGGCCTGGACGTATAAACATGCCATCTCTGGATCTACATGAAAAGATTGTTCTAAGATTTGTCGCTACTGAGAGTCAAGAGACCTGGCTTTTTTAGAACAGCTCTGGCTCAACTTCTTCAGCCAACTTGTTATCGTCATGCATCATTTCACATTTACACCGTATATAGATTATATATTTCTGCTGTAATTATTATACAACTTCAACTATCCTTGCTAAAACCCAAATAACTCACACCATATTCGGTACAAAATCTACCCTATACGACACATGTTGACCAGAAGATGGAGCTCTTAGTTATTTATTTTAATCGTAATAAATAGCGTATCCCTGATTTTTTAAATAAATTCGCTATCAGCAAACCATATAATAAAATAAAAATTACATTAAAACCTAGTTTCGATCAAAACTCTCTCTCTCTCCCTCATCGTCTCTCCACCACCAGATTCTCCGCTCTCTCCTCCGTCAAACCAAGATCCCAGATCTCCGATCTATCTCCGTCGCCGTCGATTGATCCTCCGCCGTTTCAAACTTTCTCCTCGTTGCTTCTGCCGCCCCCCCTCCCCTCACCGACACCGTCAGTGGTTCGTTTGCTTAGATCTCGATCTTCGATTTTGACTTTTGTTAATTCGTGTGCGTGATTGCTGTTTGCCTGAATCGAATTCGAATTGAATCCATTCGAACTGAGTAAAGCACTAGATTGGATCCCATTTGAGGGATACGATATTGTTTGATTTGTGATTTGAACTTTTTCCTCTGCAGAAGCTGGGGGATACGATACGTCTTTTGATTGCGTTTATAATACATTTCGAGATGGCTTCAGAAGGAAAATTGTTATTTGATCTTAATGAACTTCCTACGGAAGATGATGATGGTGGTAGTGTGAATCAGCCTCAGAAGGCTATCCCATCTGCAAGCCCCAATACTTCTGCTGGCTTGCTGGCAACACCCCAAGATAAAGCAAACAGCAGAGTGTTCTCGCATGCATCAACGGCGTCTGGCTTTCAGCCTTTTGTCCGCCCCACGGCTTCTCAACATACAGATGTAGTGGTTGAACGGAAGACAGACGAGGTTGCTCATAAGGAAGCGAATGTTGCTCATAAGGAAGCGAATGTTGCTTCATCATCAGTAGTTCCAGATGATGCTGGAGCACCTGAGAGAGAAGAAGGGGAATTGATGGAGTCTGAGGTTCCTGCCGGTGAGAATGTACATGGTAGTATGGCGATGCCAGAAACTGGTGTCTCTTCTGATGATTCTAAAGTTACAGAGAAAGGTTGTAGCACAGTAGGATTAGATGTTACCTCAGACTCTGGTCTTCAAAAGAGGAACGTCAACCTGATTTCAGAAGGCAGTGGTAAAGATGGTGCGTCTATAGATGGTCCGCAAGAGCAGGGTTTAACTGTGAAGCAGAGAGAAACGAAAGGAGTTGAAGCAAGGCATGCAATCAAGTGCGCAAATACCACTGTCAAAAGAAAGTGGGATCAACAGAAAGAGACCATGTTGGGAAAGAAACGCAACAGGCAGACTATGTTTCTCAACCCCGAAGATGTCAAGCAAGCTGGCCCTATTAAGACCACAACACCTAGAAGACAGAATTTCCCACAGCCTGTTGTCACACGCACTGTTAGAGAATCTCGCGCAGGTGCTGAGCAAGGAACGTCTGAACAGAAGTCAGAATCTAATGGGGAATCACAACCCGGATTGGTTGCTAAAACTAGGCGGATGAACGGGGATGCAGGACCTTCTTCAGAGGGGACAACGACATCTGTGTCAAGGCAGGGTTCATGGAAGCAACCAACATATTCACAGTCGAAGCCTGGTCAGTCGTCAAGTAGACAAGTCTCCTTGCGCAGTCAAAGTTCTGCAGACTCAAAGTTCGGAAACAAGAAGCTTACTTCGTTCAAGAAGCCAGTCACAAATAGTACTCAATACCAAGATACGTCTGTGGAGCGTCTTATACGAGAGGTGACCAACGAAAAGTTCTGGCATCATCCAGGTATGTCCTATATTGTTTATCTGCTTATGGAACTCGTGTTTGAGTGCTCCTACTTTTTTAATTAAGTTCTCTTGATTTAAGGTAAGAAATTTATATGCCAATTAAATCTATTGGTGCCAGTTCCCTGTGTCCTCAATCATGGCTCAGTGAGAATCATAATGGCCACATGATTTGGAAGGTGATACGATTAAATCATACTTTTAGATGACAGAGTACTTCTAGTTTGTGTTAGTATTTTTATGCACTTGTCCTGGTTCATATCTCAGTTCTCTGCAGTAAATGTTACTCTCTCCTGTTGTATTGTAATATTTTCATTTTTGGTACTATTGCCTGTTACGGCACTGAACACTCGGGAATATAAAAGTTTCAATTATCTTGGGTAAGTAGGCGTTTTTGGTCAAGTATGGGGAAATTGGATGCTTAAATGCTTATATAAAAGTTGATAGATCTGTTAATGAAACTGAATATTGGACATTGATTGGCTTTATGATTGACATGCTTCTGGTATTTTCTGTACACCTCACACTGGAGATGCTTGACTTGTATGGATGATAATGATTCACTTTAACCTTTTCATATGTTTGTCTTTTCTGTTTTTTTTTTTTGCCATTGTGTTATTGACTTTGGCATACAATTTTCTTGTATCTTAGAGGATACTGAGCTCCAGTGTGTTCCTGAGCGGTTTGAATCCATGGATGAGTATGTTAGAGTGTTTGAACCTTTACTTTTTGAGGAGTGCCGGGCACAGCTTTACAGTTCATGGGAAGAATCATGCGAGGCAAATTCATACATGAAGGTCAGAATAAAGTTCGTGGAACGAAGAGAGCGAGGTAATAATCACCACTGACCTAATAGACATTTAAAAGCCCCGTGGCCAACAATGTTAACCCTTTGTTTCTCTTGTTACCTGACTGCTAACCTTTGTTTTCACCTGGTTTAGGTTGGTATGATGTGATACTTAATTCACTAAATGAATGTAAATGGCCTTTTAAGGAGGGTGATGTTGCAGTTCTGTCAACTCCTGTGCCTGAATCAGGTAAAGTTATAATTCTTGGTGGTTTTCATATTGCTATGCTTCTCTCCGAATTCTTTAATTTTGTACTTTTATGTTTAGAAGGAGAGCATGAGGATGGTGGACGTGTAGCTGGTACAGTTAGGAGATATATACCTGTTGATACTCGAGATCCCCATGGAGCGATTCTCCATTTCTATGTTGGAGACTCTTATGACTCCGGCAGGTATATACTTACCTTTAGCTATTGATACTATATCTGAGTTTTATCCATTCTTACTGAAAGAATTATTTCATTTCTCTTATTTCCTTTGTAATTTTCTTTTCCAGCAATGTTGATGATAATCATATTTTACGAAAGCTTAAACCTAAGGAGATCTGGCATCTGACAGTGCTTGGTTCGCTTGCAACCACACAGAGGGAATATGTTGCTTTGCATGCATTTGGTCAGCTTAACCCACAGGTTGGTAATCTTTCCTCTAACAAATCTTTCATAGACGCTTTCAGTTATTCTGACGCTGTCAAATTCTTATTATATCCTTCAGATGCAAAATGCAATTCTCAGACCCAGCCCCGAGCAGTTTCCTAATTACGGTGAGCAAACTCCTACAGTACCCGATTGTTTTACTCCGAGCTTTGCTGGCCATTTGCATAGAAGCTTTAATGCTCCACAGTTGGCTGCAATCCATTGGGCTGCAATGCACACTGCAGCTGGTACCAGCAGTGGGGCTAAGAGGCAAGATCCATGGCCATTTACTCTTGTCCAAGGCCCTCCTGGAACAGGCAAGACACACACCGTGTGGGGAATGTTGAATGTCATCCATTTGGTTCAGTATCAGCAGTATTACACTTCCTTGCTGAAGAAATTAGCTCCTGAAAGTTATAAACAAGTTAATGAGGGCAGTTCAGATAATATTGTGTCGGGGTCTATTGACGAAGTCCTACAAAACATGGATCAGAACCTATTCCGTACTCTGCCAAAACTGTGTGCGAAACCAAGGATGCTCGTTTGTGCTCCTTCGAATGCTGCGACCGATGAACTTCTCTCACGTGTCCTTGATCGTGGTTTTATTGATGGGGAAATGAGGGTTTATCGACCTGATGTTGCTCGAGTAGGTGTTGATACTCAAACTAGAGCTGCTCAAGCAGTCTCTGTGGAGCGAAGAAGTGATCAGCTATTAGCCAAGTCCCGTGATGAAATTCTAGGACACATGCACAACCTCAGGTTACGAGAAGCTCAGCTCTCTCAAGAAATTGCTGGACTTAAAAGGGAACTTACTGCTGCGGCCTTTACTAATCGTTCGCAGGGATCCGTTGGTGTTGACCCTGATGTTCTTATGGTTAGAGACCAGACCAGAGATGCATTGTTACAGCGCCTTTCTGCTGTGGTGGAAGCCAGAGATAAAGATCTTGTTGAAATGTCTCGCCTTCTAATTGTTGAGGGGAAGTTTCGCGCTGGTAACAGTTTTAACCTCGAAGAAGCTCGCGCAAGTCTTGAGGCGAGTTTCGCTAACGAGGCTGAAATTGTTTTTACAACCGTATCAAGCAGTGGTCGTAAACTGTTTTCTCGTCTTACACATGGCTTCGATATGGTGGTCATCGACGAGGCTGCCCAAGCTAGTGAAGTTGGAGTTCTTCCTCCACTTGCTCTTGGTGCTGCAAGATGTGTACTTGTTGGTGATCCTCAGCAGCTTCCTGCTACAGTTATCAGCAAAGCTGCTGGAACCCTGTTATACAGCAGAAGTCTCTTTGAAAGGTTTCAGTTAGCAGGCTGCCCAACTTTGTTGCTAACTCTTCAGTATAGGATGCATCCTCAGATTCGTGATTTCCCTTCACGATATTTCTACCAAGGACGCCTCACTGACAGTGAAAGTGTTACCACTGCTCCTGACGAGATTTACTACAAAGATTCTGTCCTCAAGCCTTACCTTTTCTTTAACATCAGTCATGGACGAGAATCCCATAGAGGTGGATCAGTTTCTTACGAGAACATTGATGAAGCTCGCTTCTGTGTTGGACTTTACATGCATCTTCAGAGAACTCTCAAGTCATTGGGTGGGGGTAAAGTCTCTGTTGGGGTGATAACTCCATATAAACTGCAGCTAAAATGCCTGAAAATGGAGTTTGGAAACGCTTTGGGACCAGATGAAGTGAAAGAGATTTATATTAATACCGTAGACGCGTTTCAGGGTCAAGAACGTGATGTCATAATCATGTCATGTGTGCGTGCTTCCAGTCACGGGGTTGGGTTCGTTGCTGATATACGACGGATGAATGTTGCTCTCACACGTGCCAAAAGAGCTCTATGGGTATGATGCACGTACTTATTTTTCTGTTGATATAATAATATTTTTGGTGTTTCTTGAGACTCTTGTCTTTTTTTCTTGAACAGGTGATGGGAAACGCATCTGCTCTGATGAAGTGTGAGGATTGGGCAGCACTGATCACGGACGCCCGAGAAAGGAACTGTTTTATGGAGATGGAGTCTCTTCCCAAGGATTTTCCTGTACCTAGCTTTATCCCTAAAGCGCCTAATGCTAGAGGTTTTAGGCCAGGTGGGTCAAGGACCAGATCCATCGATATGCTGCACAATGAGACAAGGTCAGGGACACCATCAGAAGACGACGAGAGGCAGCAGCAGCAGCTTAGCACAAGGATGACGACGTTTCCAAGAAATGGTAATTTTCGAAGGGAGAATTCAGTAGTTGATGATTCTGATCAGTCTTGGCAACATGGGACGATCCAGAGGAGGCAAAATTTTGGACGGCCTTTTGGGAGAAGAGACTAATTTGTTTAAGTCTTACAATAGTTCTTACCCGAGTAATCTCCATACCCCCCCACACTGGCCAGTTCAATGTGTTGGCGTTTTGTACATATAATCTTTTTTTATATCAATGAAAAATCATATATTCTTTAAATGTCTGTCAATTTCTCTTTTTAAGTTTTAACAGATTCAACCACTTTGGAAATGAAGCTTGCGTCGTTGGTAATATACTTTGAACACTTTTTGACTTGAGATAGCAAATGAAAAGGATTCCTCAATGAATCCACATCAATAATACATCATCTTTGCTGATATATGATTCCAAGATGAAAAAGGTTACAAAAGTGAGCGAGAAGCTAAAGCGAACTCAATAACAATCTCTTTCAAGCATGGTGGTGATCATGACTGTGACTCCTCTCCCTGTTACCACAGTTCATTTTCACCTCAGAACAGGTCTCTTCTTTATCTTCCTTGGAACTTTCAAAGTGCCCATTGCTCTTCACTTTCAAGCTAGCTACCACATGTTCAGCAGGCCTTGAGCAACAACCTGTGACCGAGACTTTCACTTCTCCATCCAGATTGACTAAGTTTGAAGAACCTTCTTGTTGAATTGTGCCAGTTCCACAACAAACGGACTTGCAATCACCACCATCACCAACGTCAAGTCTTATCTCCTCCGATAGCATGTCATGACAGCCCTCGTCTTGGTCTGGTTGCTGAGTCTTGTTACCACTACCACAACACCCTGAGTCACAGCTCTTCCTCACAATCTTTACATTTTCTTTCTGTTTCTTGTCACAACAACCAGAGTGACCATGGTGCGGCTTCATCACTTTCTTCTGTTTCTTCTTTCCACAACAGCTTGACTTGCAATGCTTATCACTCCTCGTTGGTGGTAACAAGCCTGCTTCCATGTCCCCAGCAGCACCACCTTCATGTTTCTCCCCGTTTAAGACACAAGGAGGAGAAGAAGACCTATAACATTTGTTTCCACCTTTTTGTTTATCCCTAAGCAACAACATGCTATTAAGAATCACAAGTAGACAAGTCCCCACATCTGCAAGCACAGCTGCCCAAATCAACGGGTAACCAGCAAATGCCAAACCAAGAATTGCTCCTTTCATAGTGATGGACAAGACCACATTCTCCACCACTTTCCTTTTAGCTCTGCGTGCAAGCCTTATCCCTTGTGGTATTCTCCTGATGTCATTAGACATCAAGATTATATTGCCAGTCTCTGTTGCAAGAGCTGAGCCTGAGATACCCATTGAGATGCCAATATCAGCCGTAGCCAAAGCTGGTGCATCATTCAATCCATCTCCCACCATAGCCGTTGGACCTTCTCTCTTAAACTCTTTGATGATTTCAGATTTGCCTTCTGGAAGAAGCTCTGCATGAATGATATCTATAGCATTCCCTAGCTGTTTATTCAACATAACATTTTCAGTGAAAACTAGTTTCAAGAGAGGCATTAAACTCAAAAGACTGACTCTCACCTGTTCTTGAGCATGCATTGCTGCAGCTTGGTTATCTCCAGTAAGCATTGCAGTCTTAATCCCTAAAGATTTCAGTTCTTTCATCGCTTGAGCTACACCAGATCTACAAGCATCTGAGAGATTGAAGCTACCAGCAAGTGTTTCTCCAACATAGACATATCCAACAGTCTTTCCTCCTTTAGTATCAACATCGGTATCTGGAACTATGTACATACACCAAAGCAAAGAACAATCAGAGTGTAAACAAAAACCAAAAACCTCAAAGATTCATTTGATATGCACCTGATGAACATCCAGCTCTGGAGGCAATCCTTTTGTTCCCAATATAGACTTCTTTGTCATCAATCTTCCCATAGATACCTTCTCCTGGAAAGTTCTGATAGTCCTCAACCGCTTCAGGCTTTGGTTCAACATAGACAGATTTTGCATAGTCCACAAGTGCAGCAGCTATTGGATGGCTTGACTTGCTCTCCACGCTTGATACCCTAGCAGAAGTTACATTCCAAAACTCTCAAACAAAATAAAGAAAGCTAAAATGGGGTTAAAAGGACAGAACATAACAGATGTTTCACCAGTAAAGCAATCTGTGCAGGCTTATATCTCTGGAGAGTGACTTGAAATCAATGACGATGAACTCGCCTCTAGTGATGGTCCCAGTTTTGTCAAAAGCAACGGTTTTGATCTTGGCTAAGGTCTCAAGATAATCAGCTCCTTTGATCAAAAGTCCTGATGTGGCTGCCTTAGTGAGAGCACAGAAAGTGGCTACTGGTGTTGAGAGAATAAGACCACAAGGACAAGCGCTTACTAACACAACTAGTGCTAAGTGCAGCCAATGTTTCATGTTGTGAGCCTTTAAAGCGAATGGGATAACCACAAAAGAGAGTGATATTATGATGATCGCTGCATACAAGGCAAATAGAAGATGAGGTCTCAATCACTACACAACTCAAAACACACAAAGAACAAGAATCAGTTGCTGGTTCTGTTTACTAACCTGGAGTATAGTACTTAGAACATTGGTCTATAAATCTCTGAGTCTCGGTTTTGCTGTTCTGAGCTTCTTCCACTAGCTTAGCCATCTTTGCAACAACACAATCCTCAGCTAGAGAAGTTGTTTTCACGGTTATGTAACCATTTAGATTAATGGTTCCAGCCCAAACAGTTGAATCTCTCAGTTTAGGCACAGGGAAGGCTTCACCGGTTAAAGTTTTCTCATCAACCTCACAGTTTCCATCCACAACAACTCCATCAATAGGTATGGTTTCGCCAGCTTTGACTGCTATAACAGTGTTGATCTTGAGCTCATCCACTTCAACTTCTTCTCCTGTCTCTGCAATCACCGCATTCTGTGGCGCTAAACTCATTAGCGACTGCATCACCGCGCTTGCCTGAAACCAAACACTTGATCAAATCACAGCATCTTTGGTAACTTGCATGACAAGAAATGGTGGAAGTAAAAACCTTGTAGCTTGCCCTAGATTGGAGCCACTCAGCTATTGTGAATAAGAAGACAACAGCTGCAGCTTCTGTGTAGTCTTGCATACCGAGTGTTGCTCCCACTGTTTGTAACAATGTAAAAGTATTAGCTTAACTCAGGGCTGCTCAACATTTCTATGAGCTCTAATTTTGACTCTTAATGTTTCTTTTAATTTAAAAGCTTTAATAATTTTTTACAAAAATATTATAAATGATGAAAACAAAAAATAAATATATTTGATATTTTTTTTTTACTTTTTCAGTATAACTTTAATATATTTTTTATAAAAATATATAAAAATCGGATCCGGTCGGTGTGGTTTAGTGTAGAAAAATAGAAGAAAAATGACACGGAAATATTACCGGTTATTACAACGAGAACATTGATGTCGATTCTAGTCCTTGCAATGGATGCTACAGATTTAGCTAGTATTGGATATATTCCGGCGACGACAGCTGCGACGGCGAGCCAACGGAACGGAGAGTAGAGATATTTGAAGAATGAAAGGAGGAGGAGAACGCCGGAAACAACCGCGAATGGACTTGGCCATTTATTTTTAAAGCTCGTTTCTCCGGTTACCCTCACGTTTGCTTCTAGCCTGGCTTGGTTAAGTGCCTTAACTGCAACCAATATAATTATTTAATAAATTCAGAAACATATTCTATTGTATTCTAGTAAGTAGTAATCAAAGCTAATGAGTCAATGGGAAAATAAAAATTACAAAATTTATTAAGGGAAAATATATAAACGTTAATCATGTGAAAGGTACGTTACGTAATGTAATGAGGTCACGATGTAATATTTTGAAGTGTTATGTAAACTGCCTAGCATCTATAGCATGTAATGGTTGTATGGTAGTTGTTCTCACTAAGATGATTCATGTTTTAGACAAATTTTTTTTTTTTTAAATACATTATTTTTAATGTGTTTTTAATTAGGTAATCATAGTAAATTATAAATTTTGAATAAATTAATTCTTATTAAATTTTGATTGACTAAAAGTTAAGAAAGTAGTTAATCACAAAAATAATGCATTTCTAATTAATTTTTTTTAATGGGTGTGAAAACTCTAAAACATTAATTTTTTTTTACCAAACTTTTAACATAAATTATTTCAAAAATTATGGTGATGCGTGTATGCGAGGGTCTATGAGTCTAAACTAGCCCATTGAATTTCAAGTGCAGTCCTTGGTAGATAGCATTATTAATTATTTGAAAGTGACGTTTTTGTTCGGATGTAACGTTTATTATATCAACAACCACATAGACAAAATACATTTTATAAAATTTGTTCTTTTCTTTTGGAATGAAAAACGTTACCAATGTGAAACTGGGAGATGATGAGGCTATCATGGACAACAATGACGGTTTTTGACGGCACAATGACGGAATATTCCTTGATTCCGTCTAGAGACTCGAGGATATTCTCGATCAGAGGAACTTCTGATGTACAGCAGATTCCAAGAACGTCGAAGTAACTCTTCGTCATCTTCTTCTCGTTCTTGAACGTCATTTTTGCTTACAAATCTGCGAAAGAACGAAACCAAAAACTGTGAGAATCTTACTTATGGGTTTTTGTGTTTATGTGCTGAACACGATTTCGTGGCAGCTGATGTAAGATATAAGCAAGAATGTATTGGGGAAATGCACGTAACGTGTCAAAGATATGTCTATAACAAGATGTTTGATTACGTTGTCGTTAGGTTCATTCTACACTTGTCGAAAAAAAGAAATGAGTTTTGAGTTCTCTCATTAAAAATACTGACATTTCAGAAAAAAAAAGAGAGGTCATTGAGATGTATGTGAAGAAGACAGGAGAAGAAGAATACCGGAGGAGATAGAGACAGAGGTAGCCGAGGGACAGAGAGCAATTACCGGACCGGTTTAGTTTGGTTCCATTTATATACTTTGTTAATTAGTCAAAGAGAGGAGAGTTTTTTTGTTTTTCCTATGTGGAGATTATAATGATCTGAGGGTGAAAGAAGATGAGAGATGTGGTTTCTTTATATAGGCAAATGTGTTAGAAAGGGTGGTTAAAGATCATTGGTGGGTTTAATTAACTTCATTGCCATGATAATATGCTTTCCGAATTAATATTTGTTGTGTAAAGAATCTTTGAATAAATTATCGTAATAAATGTAAATTCCTTTATTTATGTTGATAATAATGTATTATGGTTGTGTAAAGAATCCTCATATATAGTATGACAATAATGTAAATTCCATAGTTCTGTGGTAGGCTGCTTGTTTCTGATTCCTATTCTCTCAAATCTCAATGTTCCATTCTAGTTTTGCAGTTTCATTAATTTTGGTAAAACATTTAAGAATTTATATTTACTTAAATCATTTCAGAGACTACAAATTAAACTACTATATCTATCCAAGAATTTTCTATTTACATATTCAAAGACTTTAAAATAATAAACATACTGAGACTGAAGAAACGTTTGAGTTAAAAAAAATAGGGGAAAAAGAGAACTTGTTCGATGGTTCACGGTTTTAGGCAGGCATACATTATACAATATGCTTTAAACTATTTTTGTCAAGCCTTTGCAAAAAGATAGATGTATGTTTGGCAAAAGATAGTGTACTACAAATTATAGTGGAGAATCCAAAGTACAAGCTTACAGAATGGAAATCTATGTGTGATTCCTCATTTCAATGTTTTTTACAGTTTTTTTCCTTATTATTTTGGTAAGGTTAGATAGATTCTCTAAATGAGGCTAAATGTGAAAGTATTAGGGGAATAAACATCATATAATGTGAAATAGTTTCAGAATTGCTTTTTGTTCTAAGAAATATAAAATCCAAATTTATTTTGAAGTTGTATAGAAAATATAAAATATCATTTACTTACATTCATTAATACTTGTAAATAATACTCGTAAAATATAACCAAAAATCTATTAACGTGCATTACTGAAGGTGCTAGCTGTGCCACCTTCCCATGCTTGGCTTTATGTCCTTTACTGGCGTAGGCTTGAGACCAGACCTATATATGATCACCATTTAATTATGAACTATGGCGAGAGAGCAACATATGTTATCTCACCAAAATTCAACCTACCGATTCATTTAATTCTTAGCTTTCTAGTCACCTAGACGTTGTTTACTAAATTGACTTCATCTAATCAATTTTGATGGCTATTTAGAGATTGAGTTTCTTTATTGCTTCCGTTCCTAGCTTTTTGTAATGTAACTCCTTAAGGAGTTTGATTTGGCCACCAAACTAACATAACTATTACAAGCCGCGATACTCACCTCTGTAAACTCGAACACATATTATACAATAAGGAGCGTCAAAGGATTTTTATCATAGAAGAGTGCTAGTTAAAAGTTAAAACCATCACATTCACATACACAAAGTAATGGGACCACTGACCATAGTCAAACCTAAGACTTGGCCCAACTTGGCCACATAATTTTTGTTGTTGTCGATGGCGGTAACAATAGAAACTTTCTACTAGAAAGTAATCTTTCATTTGTACCAAAAAAGTAATCTTGCTTTTTAAGCCTTTTACCCCTGAGAGAGATTACTTGTAACAATTGTAACATGTATACTTTGAATTAGCAGATATTTTGAAAATAATTATGGATATGATACATTCTCCTACCGAAATTATGTTGGTTTAACAAAGAGATAAACATTAAATCTAACCCAAAAAAATCTAATCAAGATAAACATGTTATTGTTGACAGATTAAATAGAAGCCACAATTTCAGAGTGGTTACAGTAACAATGTGGCTGTTCGCATCATTGTTGTCGTCGTCAATATGATTGCGAAGATAGTCATCACCATAATTATCGAAATGTTTTGTAATTGTTGGATTGAGTTAATCTTCAATATTTTTTTAAAAAAATGTCATTAGAGCTAAAGTGTGGCATTTCCCACCAAATCTTCCATTATTGGCCTTTATTGCCATTGTTCCCAACTTGCAGAGTATAGTCCACACTGTTTTTTTCGTGTTGTCGATTCTCACCAAATATTTCCCAAGTGACATTCACTTTGTCTAGTTTCTCTAGGGAGATTTTGATAACCATACTCAGATTTATTTAGTATACATAAATTGTTTATATAACCATACTCAGATTTATTTTGACATCTTAACTAGCACGTACTTCTCGGTATATCCACTTTTAGCAAGAAGTATTAGTGTATTACACATGTGTATACTTATAATGTTTGTCAAAACGAAGTTAGAATATAGATAGGGTTATTTTTAAAGGAGTTAATTATAGAACCGAACATGTAAAAACGGCCCGAGCATCCTGATTGTATGACGCTATTTAAAACCTTTCAGCATTGAACGACCGAAGATGGCCTAAGCCCCCCCCTATAGCCTAAATATTCCACATTTATTTTATATTTGAAAGTTTATATATGCGTCCCTTTGAGATCATAAAGAATCAAAGACTAAAGTCTTTTGCGTAAAAGAAGACCAGAAATAATTTAAGCAGCGCACTTCCACTATCTTTCCAAAAGGTTCGAGTAGTGGAGGAATCTACTAATGTTTCAAAACAAAACAACTTACTTTCCTTTTTAACAAAATATATATCAACGTAAAAGGCAACGTAAATGAGCCAAACACTAAACAGATATTATTATAAACAAACGTCTAGTGGTAGAGAATATAATTGAAATATGAACTGCAATGATAGATAACCTTCTTCTGTGTTTCGATAAGTTGTTCTACTTATATTTGTTCTACCACCTGATACATTAAAATATTAAAATATTAGTTCCTCAATCTTCGGAACTGTTTCCTGAAATAGTAAACTTTACCTTTATATATTATTTATTTTAAAAACTAATATATATTGTTGCTAATGATTAGAAATAATTTATTGCTATGAAATAGTATAAATTGGGAAAGGCATCTATAGCTACCGAATTCTCTAAATTACTTTTACCAAAAAAATCTCTAAATAATTCAGTGAATTTGTTTCTTGAATTAAATTCCCAAAATATTTCTCGTTTGATAAGAAGTGACCTATACATCTCTCTTTTTGCTTCCTTTGAAAGATGTAAGAACTCAGATTCAGATTGAAGTAATACCTTACTTTACAAGTTACCTCAAGACGAGCATTTTAAAGTTTAGTTTGTCAGTTTTTTCAAAAGTTTAGTTTGCGAATATGAATTATAATAGTGGTGGATATGTATTAGTGATGCACTAATTCGGAGATCTATTGGATTACAGAATGTTGATGCCTTGATGGATATGTCTTATTGATCACTAGAGTAAATAAATCAAGTAAATAAAAAAATTCCAAAAATTTTATTCTCAAGCTTTTACGCTAGAGTTAATTCTATAAAATATTGCTCGCATATATCCCATCTTTTTGTTCTAATCAATTAAAATAAATAAATATCGATGCGTATCATTTTAGTAGGCTTAAAACTTAACCATGTTATGACCTAAACAGATCCCCTCAATTTTTTTTTTTTTGCAATTAATATCTCAACTTGTGCAAAATATGCATTAATGAACGTACATTCAATGTTTGAGGAGATAACTTTTATGTAAAATCAAGGAGACCAGAAACATTTGCGGATGTTTGATAGACTCTCATGATCCATTAATGCTTGTTCTCGAATAGACACTAATCATCCTTTTTCGTATGATTTATCACTCATGATACCAATAAGAAAATTAATAAAATTAGAAAATATATTATAACTCACGAGCCCACAAAAAAAAAAGAATGATAAAAGCATAACACTACACAAGTGTATAATCAGCACAAGTCATATAATAATGGAACACAATGAGAATAGTGGACATAGTTCAGCAGACCACATTAGCAAGAATCGAACTGTACCTAACCAATATTGATATGCATATACGTAGACTCTATAGCCATACGGCTTCAACTCCCAATGCTTATGCATTTCATTATTTTTTGGTGATTTACACTCCACTGTACGCTCCAGTGAATCCATATCTTAAAGGTGAAACCTAATAGTATATGTAATAATAGTAATATATGATTCGGCATTCATCATATACTCCCAGAGAAGCTCTACTGCAAGCAGCCTCCAGTCACTACTCCAACATCTGTATTCAAACAGACTCAAGTACTTTCACAAGCAATCAACTCTGGGCGGCATACGACGGAACTCGCCTTTCTTCTTCTTCTCCCCACTGTCGTTTTATTTTCATTCCTAGGGCCAAAAACGGGTTGACTGATGGGCTTGCTAAAGCCTGTCTTGTAGCCCAACCTGTTATACACCCAAACTAAAACTCTCTTTAATTTTCTAATGAAATTTTATGTTGCTCAAAAAAAAAAATTGGTATTCATTAAAAATAGGAGCGCTGAAGATATTGGCATATCGGATTTGCTAAAAGTAAATTGCGAATTATTACAAAAGAACTGTTTATGATATTATAGATAAAGAATATACCAGGAATATTCGGGTTGTAAATCGATATCATGTCATAATCTGTCGAGTCAAAAAGTTACTAATTTCCTTCAATTTTCTAAATATTTATATAACACTTTCCCAGCAATATTAGTGCCCACCAGATTAATTTAGTTACCTGCTACTCCCTCGTTTTTAATGTTACATATTCTAGATTTTTCACACATTTTAATAAAACATATTAAATTTGCATATTTTTTGTGTTTATCTTTGTTTCATAATTTTAAACCAATAACAATTCAATAAGTGCAATTAAGTTTTTTGAAATTTGTAATTAGTTAATAAAACATGTATTAAAAATGTAAAATGGATCTTTTTAAAACAATTTTTTTCCTAGAATATGTAATATTAAGGAACAGAAGGAGTATAATATAATTAGTTCAAACCATAACCAATATTAAATCTGTTGTAAAACGTAAAAACAAAAATTAAAAAATCTAAGACAATAAGACAAAAGTGTTTCAAAAAAAAAAAAAAGACAATAAGACAATAGTTGTAAGTGCATTGTAATTAAAATCAGTTGCAAAAAAAAAAGTGTATTGTAAATGACTCAGTAGCCCACAATATCATACAATCGGAAACGGATTGCAAACGGATTCTACACACTATACCAAAACGAATCCATATATAGAATCACCACTAAAAAGAAGACGAACCAAGTGGGCAAATACCTAAATAAACTTTTCTCCTTGTATATAGGGTGAAAATTCCCTAAAAATATACTATATAGTATATACTAATATGTGTTTCAAAAAAAACTATATACTAATATAAAATTACTAAAATATCATATTTAAATATCCTTAATATGGATATCATCTACGATAAATAATTTAAACGTTAACATTCTCAAGATCATGCGTGTTATAATATCATTTAATAGATTGCTAAAATTTAATAGAATACCAAGTTCGATCCCAAAATCAACGTTAGTTCAATATCAACTTTATAACCAGGTAATAGAAGAGATACTATATAAGTATATATATATCTATAATGGCTAGTGGCTACCAAGATGAGCCATAAGTATCAATATATTCCTCTTATTGGTGGTGACATTTCATATTAGTCAAACGTTAAATGTGACACTCACTGTAGCAAATAATGTAATGTTGGGTTTAGCAGTTATCAAAGACGCAATGATTTGTGATAGGGCCCTTGCTTAGTTACTTGTGCATATATGATCCATCGATTTATCCATTGGCCACTACGCATGGCTCTTTTCTTTTATTTCATAAACTTTTTCGTGCTTTTTCCCCGAACGTTTTTGGACGGAATCTGAGTTATGTTAAACTATCATTTTGATTTGAGCAGAAAAAAAAACTATTATTTTGTAAAATTATCCATTTGAAAAAAAATTAACATCGGATTTCTGAAAATGCAGTCTCAGAGATCCAGAAGCGTTTCCCAATACTTGAGTGAATACAAATTACAAAACATTCAATTCTTTATATAATTATTATACTTATTATTTACCAATTCATATAAAATACAAAGTGATTCGTGGAAAATTTTTTTTGTATACTGTGAAGCTATATTTGAAATTAATATGCTAATTTGAAAAATACTAGACCGTAAAATTAACATGTTTGTTAGGCGAGTAGATGTTTATAACATATATATTTTGATCTTAGGGTATGACTGTATGTATTCACTAGAATAAAATAAAATTTTATTCTGGTTTTAATATTTACTTTCATTTCAACTTTTGTTGTTTTGTAAAAGACTTTTTAATCTTGTTACTCTAAATACTATTTAAATGGAGTAAAACCATTCACTTTTGTACTTTATGATTTATGGAAAAAAATGGTTGCGCTATTTTTACTGTTTTTTTTTTTTTTTTTTATTTACTCTAAAAGTTTTCTACTCATTTCCTCTATTTTAATTTACTCTCAATTCTTCTCACATTTATCAATCACACTCTTAGTCGAGTTGAAAGCCTACAAAAAAATTGTAGGCTTAGTTAACATGATTATAGTTACATTTGAAATATAACTCTAGTTAGCTATATTTCTTATTTTTATGAAAAAAGAACTCCAGCGTGATCTAACCTTGTTGTAGGGATGTTAAAAACAAAAAGAAAACCTTGTTGTAGGATTATATTATTTGCAGAATAAATTGAATTTGTAGTACTTTAAAAAAATTGTTATTATACAAAATAAAAGGACTTCGAAATTCGGTTCAAATAAATAATATGGTAACACAATAACCGGAGCTTGCAAGCGACTAAGATATATACCAAATCAGGAGACGGTTTTCAGTTTTGTTAATTGTCCTTTGGGCTTAGGCCCACTGAAACAACTCTATTAACTTGTCTCCCTTCTCTTCAGCAACAAGTCCACTTTTAGATCCTCTGCTTCAGGCTCCTCAAGCTTCACTGGCCACGAAGGAGAAGCATGGGAACATGCAGACGCGGCTTCACTCTCATCGCGTAGTAGGCATCATACTATTGAGTATTACAAGCAAACAAGTTCTTGTAGAAACTCTCTAGCCCCGCTTCATATTAGCTTCGATGCACGGAATTTTATTTAGCATCCACATCGAAGAGATATTGCAAGTGTGCTTCTTTGGAAGTGGAAGAGGGTATCAGATGTGCTTGTTTTATTGTTCTTCCTTTTGGGTTTGAGAATGTAAACCTGTTTTAAGTTCTACAAAGCTTGTGTAATAAACAGCTATCAACTAAGTTTAGATTGACGTTTTGAGCAATTAAGACCAGATGTCTTAATGATTCTACAACTATGAATATCTCGTTTTTATTTATTTTTGCTCTTAAAACAACTGAACTGCAACTAAGAAAGCAGAAGGAAGTCTTTAGACATCACTGTTTCAAGTTCTTGTCAACCTACATTTGGGTTTCTTCCTTTTATATCTCTCTTCATACATTTCACTTTCCGTTAAACCCTTAAGAATCTAGTTCAGACAGACTCCATAAACTGCAGTTTAAGGCAAATATGGCTTGAGATGGTGATTTTTTTCCTGAAGTTTTAAGATGTCACCAAAACAAGTGGATAAGAATATAATAATTTTGCAACTTTTGCAAGGTCAGTTAGATGAAGCTTTAAGGCCTATTGTGTATGCTCGTATAGACTCTTGCTCACCTAAAGATTTTCAGTATCTCCATACAGTATTTGATGGTAAATACCCTTTTCTTATTTACTTGTTCCATCTTTTCAAGGTTCTAATTCTATAACTGGGTAAATTGCTTAGAAACGCTAATGGGATATGCTCATTTTGTTGATTGGTAAAGATATCTTGAAAAGATACCTTTATTAATTAATTTTAGAGAATAGTAATCAGTAATTAAGGGTATTTTTTCCGTTACGACCCACAAACGCAGCTTTTGCAGTTGGTAACGGTTGACAGTATTTCGAAACAATCATACAAACCGCTACAAAACGCTCCAAACCGCTCCGAACCTCTTAAAATCAAAAGCTGGTTCCAGCTAGCGTTTACGGTTGCGGGTGGAAAAATAAATATAATTTTTTTTCAAAAATATTTTTAAATTTTAAAATTAAAATTTTAAAATAGAAATATTATAAAAAAAATATATACATATTTTATATATTAATTAAAATTCACAAACATAATCATAATTTGTTTTATAAAAACTTTAAACTAACTAATTATTAGAATTTTTAAACATTTATGTACACATGTATAAATTTTCAAAACAAATTTTATTAAAATTATAATTTTCAACTAATTTAAAATTTTTATATATAAAAATAAAATTTATATTAATCATACTATATTTATAATTATTATATTTTATTACAATAGTATGTTTTTTATATTTTTATAATGTTATAATAAGTTAATATAGGTAATTTATTATTAAACCGCTGCAATATCTTATAATCAACCAGTCACAAATATCCCGCAAACGCAACAATTTTCAAACGTTATACCAGTCATACAAAACACTTAATAACACTTGAAACCGCAACCACCCGCAACCACCCGCATCCGCAAACTCCTGCACCCGCAACCGTAACCGCAACCGCTGCGTTTAAACCAGTCGGGCCCAAAGACAAGATTTACTCAAACCATGAAAGATATTTTGGTTCGTGTCTGCCACTAATCAACCACCCTCCTTGCTTGAAAGTTGAAAATATAGTATGATAGTTAGTATTTTTAAAAATTGGCCAATGATTGTCAAACCAAATGGTCCACGGCCTCTCGGCCCGCTCTGTGGCGGCTTTGGCATCCAGTTTCCAACCGGCGGCTATGTTGACTTATATTCATGGAGACGATTAGTGCGGCAGTCGTTGTGACTCAAAAAGACAAAGTCATAGCCTTTTTAGTCGAATTATATCTATCGGAGCCGAAAGTGTACTTTAGTATGGTCGGGTTTTTATATTTATTAATTGTTATTTTTTGATAGAAAATTAGTTTGATGTATGCTTTTCCTGTAAGACAATAAAACATATTGAACTCCCACAAAAATTAAAATGTCAATTTCTCTGCATGATATAACAAAAACCATCTGTAAGAGATTAAACAAACTCAATTTGCATTTGTAAAATACGGGTAATTTTTACAGGCAACTGGTCACTAATAATTTTTTTTTCACAGTATTTTATTGTTTTTCGAACATGTTTAGTAGTTGTTAGAAAGAAGAAAAAAAGAACACGGTTAGTATTTCCTGAGTCACACATTACACATATACAAATATTAACGAACAATTTTGGTTAAAAAACACTGCAGTAACTATTTGGTTTGTGTATGTTTTGTATATTGCAGTCTGGTTTATATAATATGGGAATCATCTTGGTTAATGTTATGAACTTATGATGATGGTCTTTCCAGTCGATCGATGAATTTCTTATTTTCTTACATTTTTAACAAAAAATACATCAGTATTGATTGTTGCTAGCTGATTTCAAAAATTCCTATCATTTCTCATTTCTTGATTTTATTTGTATACTTCATATTAGTTACCAAAGTATTCATATATACAATCTAAAATGTTAACCAACCACATCATAATTATTGAACGCGTTCAGATATTTATCATTATGATAACAGTGACGTACATGAATTAGAAGAAAATTTAGTTAGGGAAACACTACATACAATTTTTCTGTTCATTTCGGTCCCATAAAAACGCTGGCAAGGTTTGCTAACGTACGTTTGTTTTCTTTGACAACGAAAGTTAATGCTTTTGTTACTTATTTATTCATTACGTGAAACGTGATTAATAGGCTTTCTGTGATTATATGTGTATAGTTGTGGACGTGTAGTCGAAAAGGAAATATAAAAGTGGTATCATAGGTTGTTCTTGTTCTTGTTGTATAATGATTTAAAGTATCACTAGAGTACTTAATATATTTAAGTTTGTTGGGTCTATATGTATGGAATCAAATTTCGGGTCAAGATCATGGAATCAAAGCATGGGAAACGTGTGTCCATTATTGCTAATAAGAGTTAAACTAGTTCACATTTATATATTCGGATTTTAGAGAGATGCAAGTCTAAAACAATTATTGGTTTGTAAACTTTTCGTGCGTCTACGTATGTAAACAAAAAAATTAACCATATGTAAACGAAAATTAACAAAAAAGTAAAAACTATACCAAACACATAAAATCTATAGACAAGATGGTCCTCGTTTCTGAAAAAGAACATTCTTGTTCAGTCTTCCTATCTCTGTGCTAATTCTTTATACATTTTTCAAGAAAAAACAGCAGACGTCATAGTAAAAACAAGAAGAAGACAAGACCATTGGCACTTAGCCTTTAGCAAAAAAAGACCGTTGATACTTTTTTTTTTTAAGTTTAAGACCATTGAATACTAGATATATGCCGACCAATGAGGTACGTTCATTCAAGCTTAGAAATTCTCGTTTTTTTTATCAAAGCTTAAAAATACTCGGTAAATGTTGGTTTATCAAAGTGTTGCTGTGTTCCTAAGATGTAGTGTGGGTGATGGGAAAACAGCTAAGTTCTAGTATGATTTCTGGAATGATATGGGACCCTTGATCTGTGCGTTTGGTGAATCTGGCACCAGAGAGCTTCATCTTCGAAGGGAGGCAAACGTGTGTGAGGCGGCTGCTAGTGGCCACTGGCTACTTCCTCATGCTCGGTCCGACGAGGCAGAGACTCCGCAGATTGTCCTCTCAACAATGACCCCTCCTTCTGATGAGAATGGCAGGGATGTCTATCTGTGGAGGAATGGAGAGGACCATTATGTCCAGAAGTTCTCGACCAAGGCTACTTGGATTAGGCTAAGAGAACCCTCACCTCTGGTACCATGGAGCAGACTAGTCTGGTTCAAGGAAGAAATACCGAGATGTTCTTTTGTTACTTGGATGGTGGCTCTCGCTAGGCTTCCCACCAGGGATCGGCTTGCTTCGTGGGGCATGAACGTTCCAACGCAGTGTGTTCTTTGTCTCTTCGGAACAGAGTCTCATTCTCATCTTTTCTTTCAATGTCCTTTTGTTGCAGCAATTTGGGCTAAGTTCGCTGCCATTCCAGTTCTGCTTGCTCCAGTCTCTATCCAAGCGCTTGCTGGTGTTATTGCTCATCCCCAACTCGCTGGAGTTGCTGGTATGGATGCTGTGCTGAAGCTTATATTGCAGGTAATTGTGTATTGCATCTGGCGGGAGCGTAACGTGCGCATCTTCCAGCAAGTCTCTACATCAGTTGCTGAAGTCTTCTCTCGGGTGGACCGTCTCATCAAGGACCGCCTGCTTGCCATCAGTCGTCACGCCCAACCTCCGCCATCGCCTTCGTTGCTCCTGCTCTATCTCTCTTTGTTGCCCGCGGGTCTGTAATTCTTGCTCTGTTGTCTTTGCTCTCTCTTATTTTTCTTGTAATAAGTGGCTTGCCACAATTCTAAAAAACTGAAAATCTTGGTATAAATCTTAACATTTAAACCAAAAATTTTTTTTTTTGAGAAATTCTCGTTTTCTGTTTACTAACCAGAGGTACGTACGTGCATCAATGCTTGAAGATTATATTTCTTTGTACTTCATATTAATCAAAATCAATAAATTAGCTAAAGATATTTATATTAATTTTGGGAAAATTTAAAAATTCCAATTTAAGAAAAATACTTTAAACACTGGATTATAAAATAACTTAAAGTAGTCAATTAAAACGTTTCTTAATATTTTTGATAATTCCAAAAATAAATAAATCAAACTAAAGATATTTAAATTAGTTATGGGAAAGCTAGCAAATATTTGCTTATACAAGTTATAGTTGTAGTTTAATTACAATAATGCAAATGACTTAAATAAGTCAATTATAAACAATTTCTTGACATTTGTGAGAATTCCAAAAAACTGTAACGATGAAATGGAGGAAATACATTTTTCTATCAACAAAGATTGGTCTAGTTAAATCACCTAAGGAAGTTATTTAAACTATCAGAGTTTTCTTTTTCTTTTCTCCTAATTCATGAAACTAACCCATTTCTAATCAATCATCAAAAAGCTCAACATTATTTAAACCAAGACTGAAGAGAAAGAGCAAGAAAGTATTACAACCAGCCTTAAAGTTAAAGGTAATAGTAATACTAATGGTACCTTTTGTTTGTTCTTCTTTTTTGTGCAAATTTTCATTTCAGTACTTAAATCTGATTTTCTGAACTTATGATTATAGACGTTTGAAACAATCAATTTCTTTTTCAGATTCCTAAAAATGTTTTGGGACTCCATAACTAGTGACGGCAAAGTATTTCTGAAAAGATGGACTTGATGGAAATAATCTAATTTCTTACTTGTGAAAGAAAAAATAGAATAAAAAGAGATGTGACCAAATTTATTTGTTAATGGTCTTTTAGTTTTTTTTTTTTTTCACTGATATCTTATAAAGAGAACCATGGTCTTTTAGTTCTAAACTCCGAAAAATATGTTTCATTAAATGATATATCAATTTTTCTGGCATTTGTGGTCTAAACCTGAAGGGTATGTGTAGTCAAAACATTTATGGTAAAAAAACTGGATTTTTAATTTTTTATGTTTGCGACAAATCTCCACTCATTACTGGTTTAATATGGTCAAAAACCCAGGAGTAGTAACGACATTAATCACTAATCAAAAACTGTAAAAAGTTTTGGTTTTTACTGTATTTTGTTTTCTGAAGAACAGTTTTTTTCTGCAAAGGTCTGTTGACTCCTCTGTTTCTGTTTAATGTTTAATAAAATCAAAAGAAGAATCAAAAGATTTTTACAGTTCATGGGTTAGTGATAAGCACGCCTGGCTTCCTCATCATCATTCCCTCCAACCTTTCTCTCTCTTAAAAATTGTTCCTTTGCCTTTTCCTTCTCTCTCTAGATAAAGCTTTCAATTTGATTCCCTCTCTCTCCTTCGTCTGCTTCTTCTGTTCATCTTTGCTGCTTCGTCTCTCAAGGAAAGGAAGCAAATTTGACTAACGTTTTGTAATTTTTGCAATTTGTTCTCATCAGATTGGATCTGGGCTTTGAGCTGAATAAGGTAAATACTGAAACGTATATTCTGGGTTTTTTGTTTTCTCTCTGAAAGTTTTCAGCTTTCTGGGTTTTTGTCGTGGATTCATCTTTGGTGCCATTGATCTGATTGGGAGTATATAGATGTCCTCTGTTGTTATTGATCGGTGTGAAGGCAAAATGTTTAGTTTAATAAGTGAAATAGATTTGTAGAGATATTTAAATCCTTGAGCTTTACTTTGGGCTTTGTGATATAGAAAGGTTGGGGTTTGGTGAGATATGATGATGATTGAATGGAGTCTTTGCCTTTGTTTCATATTGTCTGGGGAATTTAAAACTACATAAACCTTACTTCCAAGTTCCAATGTAACATGAGTTTCAGAATTTTTTTTTCTTTGGCGGCTAATTTGAGTGGGGGTTGTTGATAATGAATGTTAACGCCTTGGATTTTGACCTGAGTTGATGTTGACTGGTTTGGATTCTGAGTTGTATAGTCATTTGATTTCAACCCAGAAGAAAACTTTTGTTTTTTTTGTTTGTTTGTTCCTGGCTTCTATTTGGTTTCTGGTTTCCCTTCTAGTCATTAGTGTATGGTATTATTGGTGAAATAGATATTAGTTTCTTTGGCTTTAATTTGAACTATGCCTGCTACAATAAGCTTTTTGTTGTCTATGATGGAATGTGTTCTTGGATTGTTTTTTGATAGAATTGCATGTTTGAGTATTGATTTTGATAGAATTGGTTTTGCATTTTGTTGAATCTTGAATATTTACTCTTACTTGGTGTTTGCCTCATAGGTTATTAGTGTTCTCTATCCTTTGCGGCCTTTATAAGTTGGAGAGAGTGGGGGTAAAAAGACTGGTTAAGTATGTCTGTTTCCATGAGAGACTTGGATCCAGCTTTCCAAGGAGCTGGACAGAAAGCGTATCCTTCACCTTCGCATCTCTTACTCAAGTCTTATTGTGTACTTTTGATTTCAAATCATTTCAGTTTTTGTTTTTTTTTTTTATATCTACATGATGTTCTCCTTGACGGTTAATTTAGCGGTATTGAGGTATGGCGTATAGAGAACTTCAGCCCTACCCCCATCCCAAAGTCTTCCATTGGGAGGTTTTTCACCGGAGACTCTTACATAGTATTGAAGGTAACTAGGCGCCCTAGTAACTACTCTTTTCTTGATGGAGCCTTGGCTAAAGTGTTTTGACTCCTTTGATGGTCAGACAACAGCGTTAAAAACGGGTGCATTGCGCCATGATATCCATTACTGGCTTGGTAAAGATACCTCTCAGGTAAAGCACTCTTTTAACATTCACTTATCTCTTCTTCGTTTAGTAGAATGAACAGAGAACTTTTGAGAGATGATGCTCGTTTTTTTAAAAAAAAAAAAAAAAAAAAAAAAA